>NC_060149.1:337775903-337818403 GCF_021461385.2 Schistocerca piceifrons
TCTATTCCAGTCTCGTATTGTTCGTGGAAAGAGATTGTCAGTATGCTTCTGTGTGGGTTCTAATCTCTGATTTTATCCTCATGGTCTCTTCGTGAGATATACGTAGGAGGGAGCAATATACTGCTTGACTCCTCGGTGAATGTATGTTCTCGAAACTTCAACAAAAGCCCGTACCGAGCTACTGAGCGTCCCCCTCCTGCAGAGTCTTCCACTGGAGTTTATCTGTCATCTCCGCAACGCTTTCGCGATTACTTAATGATCCTATAACGAAGCGCGCTGCTCTCCGTTGGATCTTCTCTATCTTCTATCAACCCTATCTGGTACGGATCCCTGCATTTCAGTACAATTTTCCATTGTTAAAACCTCTCGATACACCACAGAATCATCCGCAAAAAACCTCAGTGAACTTCCGATGTCATCCACAAGGTCATTTATGTATATTGTGAATAGTAACGGTCCTACGACACTCCCCTGCGGCACACCATTGAGAATGACATGCTGCGTTCTGTTATCTAGGAACTCTTCAGTCCAATCACACAATTGGTCTGATAGTCCATATGCTCTTACTTTGTTCATTAAACGACTGTGGGGAACTGTATCGAACGCCTTGTGGAAGTCAAGAAACACGGCATCTACCTGGGAACCCATGTCTATGGCCCTCTGAGTCTCGTGGTCGAATAGCGAGAGCTGAGTTTCACACGATCGTCTTTTTCGAAACCCATACTGATTCCTACAGAGTAGATTTCTAGTTTCCAGGAAAGTCATTATTCTCTAACATAATACGTGTTCCAAAATTCTGCAACTGATCGACGTAAGAGACATAGGTCTATAGTTCTGCACGTCTGTTCGATGTCCCATCTTGAAAATGGGGATGACCTCTGCCCGTTTCCAATCTTTTGCTTTTGGAACGCTACGCTCTTCCAGAGACCTACGGTACACCACTCTGCAATGGGGGGGGGGGGGGGGGGGGGGGGGGGGGCGGGCAAGTTCCTTCCCGTACTCTGTGTAAAATCGAACTGGTATCCCATCAGGTCCAGTGGCCTTTCCTCTTTTGAGGAATTTTCATTGTTTCTCTATCCCTCTGTCGTCTACTTCGATATCTACCATTTCGTCATCTGTGCGACAATCTAGAGAAGGAACTACAGTGCAGTCTTCTGTGAAACAGCTTTGGAAAAAGACATTTAGTATTTCGGCCTTTAGTCTGTCATCCTCTGTTTCGGTACCATTTTGGTCACAGAGTGTCTGGACATTTCGTTTTGATCCACCTACCGCTCTGACATAAGACAAAAATTTCTTAGGTTTTTCTGCAAAGTTGCACGTTTGCCTGCACGCATTCAACATACTGGCGGTTACACCTGTTATTGGTCTACCAGCGTTTCACATTTGCAATCGCTTATCTCGCGCTTACATTAAACTCCGATTTAACAATGTTAATCAAATGTGAACCTAGAGAAATGTATTCTCTAACTTTCATCACCGTAAATTTTGGTGTTGCAATTGTTTCCTTAACTTTATTAGCTATAGATGAACAGTTCGTCTTTCGTCTTTCGAAAAGCTTCCGAGAGTGTGTGTCTATGGTTTAAAAGCAAGACCCCTTTCAAATGGAATACCTTCACAAAAAGTGATGAGTAAGGATTTATTTTTACCAATGGAGCTTAGTACGCCACACTGCATGGTGATGTGCCGTATATCACAACAAATCTGGTATGCGCTAAGGAAGTGTAACAGCACTACCAATGTCCTCAGTACTTAAACGTTAGTGTTAGGATCACACTCAGACTGCTACCGCTTTTTGTAAGAAAGTATCTTCTGTAAACCCAGAGCGACTCAATATTTTTACGTTGTGCACTGAATGGAAGCTCTCTAAACGTTGATAAATGCATGGCTATTTCCATATCCAAGGGAAAAAACCTGGTAGTATCCGATTACAAGATCGGTTCTTAAATTACTCAAGCGCATCACATCTTGTAGATATCTAGAGGTAATGAAACAAAGTTATACAAGAAGGGACGAACGTTTGAAATAAGAGAGAGTAAATGAAATACTTTTGTTGAAAGATTTTTGGGAAACAGTGCATCTTTATGAATACAGTATACTAGACGCTAATGTGATCTTCTGAAGATTGCTGTTCTCATATATTCAGTCTCCAAGTAAATATGACAGGCTTCGAAGATATTATGGAGATAACGTTTGGAAGTAGTAACATTTAGCATAGCCGCAAGTGTAGCAGATTCTCATGGGACGTGGTGGCGTGCTGAGTTGCAAAACATTTGGACGAGTAAAACGTGGACGCTCCTACAGTCATCGCAACGTGTGTGTTAGATACTAACGCGATAAACTCAAATGATCGTGACCGATTGGGTGGCGCCACTGAGGCAACGCGCTCTCTATCACTACAAATTAAGAGTGGCCTTAACAGCGACTACTGGATTAGGTGTTACAGCAGGAGTACTGCCCTTCTCTCAGGATTACGATAGCAGTGGAGGGGTTAACCAGGGTAGCTGGGTGTTACCAGGACCGCTTTGATCTTTGGCTGCTACTTCTCTCCTCCTCGGATATGTATTCGGTAGGAGTAGTATCCATATACTAATCTGTTACAGATGACTGGGTTGTTCGGTGTTCGCGACTCTCGCAATTGCTGGCTGTTATTAGGGCTCAGGGTTCAAATGGCTTTAAGCACGATGGGACTTGACATCTGAGATCATCAGTCCCCTAGACTTAGCACTACTTAAACCTAACTAACCTAAGGGCATCACACACATCCAGGCCGAGGCAGGACTCGAACCTGCGACCGTAGCAGCAGCGCGGTTGCGGACTGAAGTGCCTAGAACCGCTCTGTCACAGCGGCCGGCGAGGACTCAGGGCTGTGGTTCTTTGGGTAGCAGGGCCAGGACGGAGAAATATAAGTGTGCAGGGTAAGGTTTTTTCTCTTTTAAGTTATGGTTTTAGGGTGCAAAACTGCTATGTTCATAAGTGCCCATTCTGTGGCTTAGTGAAGGGTAGAAAACCTAAATTTAAATCAGCAACAACGGGAGCGAAAATCAAGGAGGAGGGAAACTAAAAACGGAAGAAAATATTAGAAAACTGCTATTGAATGGTGGTTGTTTTCCCCGAAATGAGCTTCAAATGACCGATGTCATCTCACTGACACAAACTCAAGGACGCGATCGGCTGAGGGCGTGTTATCTGCTAAAAGGGAAGATATATCCAGGCGACACCTGTAGACGGGCGCGTAGCGGATTAAAATAGGGACACTGAAGTAAAAGGTGTCTCACCGTCCAGTTGATAGCAGTGAGGGACAAAGTGGGGGAGGATCGTCACTTAAAAGATATCGATAGCTAAAAAGACAGTGTCCAATCCGGAGTCTAGTTAAAATTACTTCCTCCTAACGACGAGGCCGGGAGGAAGATGTCCATGCACAAGGAAGAGGTTTCATCACCTGCAATTTATTATCCTGAGGTGCGGACCAATGTGTGTGCCATAAAATAGCAACAGGAGGACAAAGAACGCTCTGTAGATCAGCAAACGCAACGATGCTAACAGTGGGCCGAGGAAGAGAGACGGCAGCCTTTGCCGCTATATCGGCTGCCTCGTTTCCGCGGATACCAGCATGCCCTGGGATCCAGAGGAATGCCACAGAGACGCCCCCCCAACTGGAGCATGTGGAGGCAGTCCTGAATCCAGTGGACCAGAGGGTGGACGGGATAAAGATCTTGGAGGTTTTTTTTTTTTTTTTTTTTTTTTTTTTTTTTTTTTTTTTGTGGTTTTAGGGCGCAAAACTTCTATGGTCATTAGCGCCCAGCCCGTGACTTAAGACAGTAAGAAACCGAAATTTAAAACCAGCAGCAAGGGGAACAAAGTCAGAAAATTGGAGAAACTAAAAATAGAAGACTGCTTAAAAATCCACTACAGAAAGGGGGTGATTGTCCCCAAAAAAGGCTTCAAATGACTGACGTCATTTCACTGTCACTAATAAACTGGAGAACGCGGTCGGCGGAGCGCGTGTCATCTGCTAAAATCGACGATAGATCAGGCGATAGCTGTAGACGGGAGCGTAATGGATTAAAATAGGGGCATTCAATTAAAAGGTGTCTTACCGTCCACAGCTGAGAGCAGTGGGGACAGAGTGGGGGAGGATCGCCGCTTAAAAGATGTCGATGGCTAAAACGACAGTGCCCTATCCGGAGTCTAGCTAAAATTACCTCCTCCCGACGACGCGTTCGGGAGGAAGAGGTCCAAGCGCAAGGAAGGGCTTTCACTTCCCGCAATTTATTACAGGAAAGTGCCGACCAATGGGCATGCCATAATTGAGCAACATGGCGACATAAGTCGTTCCGAAGATCGGTGAAGGGAAGCGACTGAATAGCTGGCCGAGGAAGAGAGACTGCGGCCTTGGCCGCTACATCGGCCGCCTCATTCCCACAGATACCAGCGTGTCCCGGGAGCCAGAGGAACGCCACCGAGACGCCCCTCAGGTGAAGCAAGCGCAGACAGTCCTGAATCCGGTGGACCAGAGGGTGCACAGGGTAAAGAGTTTGGAGACTGAGGAGAGAGCTGAGAGAATCTGAGCAGATAACGTACTGTATCCGCTGATGGCGGCGGATGTAGTGGACAGCCTGGAGAACAGCGTAAAGCTCCGCAGTATAAACCGAATACTGGCCGGGAAGCCGAAAGCGATTTGGGGTGTCGCCAACAATATAGGCACTCCCTACACCTAACGATGTTTTCGAGCCGTCGGTGTAAATAAATGTGGCGTCCGTCATTTCTGCACATAGAGCAGCAAATGCCCGACGATAAACAAGTGTAGGGGTACCATCTTTGGGAAATTGACAAAGGTCACGGAGCAGGCAGATCCGGGGACGGAGCCAAGGCGGTGCTGTACCCCAAGTGGTCAGGAAGGTTTTAGGAAAGCGGAAGGAAAGAGAATGGAGCAGTTGACGGAAGCGGACTCCCGGGGGTAGTAGGGAGGAGGGGCGGCCTGCATACCCTACATCAAAGGAGGCGTCGAAAAAAAGGTCGTGGGCTGGATTAGCAGGCATGGAAGACAGGCGGCTAGCGTAACGACTCAGGAGGACTGCTCGCCGATTGGACAGCGGAGGTTCAGCAGTCTCAGCATAAAGGCTTTCCACAGGGCTAGTGTAAAAAGCTCCAGACACTAAACGTAATCCACGGTGGTGGATAGAGTCGAGACGCCGAAGAATAGACGGCCGAGCAGAGGAGTAGACTATGCTTCCATAGTCCAATTTCGAGCGCACTAAGGCGCGATAGAGGCGGAGAAGGACCACTCGGTCCGCTCCCCAGGAGGTACCATTCAGGACACGGAGGGTGTTAAGTGATCGCAGACAGCGAGCCGAAAGATAGGAAACGTGGGAGGACCAGCATAGTTTTCTGTCAAACATAAGACCCAAGAATTTAGCGACGTCTGAAAACGGAAGGTTGACAGGACCGAGATGTAAGGAGGGCGGAAGAAACTCCGTACGTCGCCAAAAATTGACACAAACGGTCTTACTGGGTGAAAAACGGAAGCCAGTTTCGATGCTCCACGAGTGGAGGCGATCGAGACATCCTTGAAGACGTCGTTCAAGAAGGCTGGTCCGTTGAGAGCTGTAGTAGATCGCAAAATCGTCCACAAAGAGGGAGCCCGAGACATCAGGAGGGAGACAATCCATAATTGGATTTATGGCGATGGCAAACAGTACAACACTCAGCACGGATCCCTGGGGTACCCCGTTTTCTTGGGAGAAAGTACGGGAGAGAGTAGTGTTCACCCGTACCCGAAAAGTGCGCTCTGCCATAAATTCGCGAAGAAAAAGGGGCAGCCGGCCTCGAAAGCCCCAAGAGAACAGTGTGCGGAGGATGCCTGTCCTCCAACAGGTATCGTATGCTCGCTCCAGATCAAAAAATATTGCTACCGTTTGGCGTTGCCGGAGAAAATTGTTCATGATATAAGTGGAGAGAGCGACAAGATGGTCAACTGCAGAACGATGCTTCCGAAATCCGCATTGGGCTGGTGTTAAAAGGCTGCGGGATTCCAGCCACCAAGCTAAACGGTAATTCACCATACGCTCCAAAACCTTACAGACACTACTCGTGAGAGAAATGGGGCGATAGCTAGAGGGGAGATGTTTGTCCTTTCCAGGTTTCGGAACGGGAACGACAATAGCTTCCCGCCACCGTCTGGGAAAGGTGCTGCCGGTCCAAATTCGATTATAAAGGCGAAGGAGGTAACGCAGACTATGGGTGGATAAATGCAGCAACATTTGGACATGGATACCATCCGGTCCTGGGGCGGAGGAGCGAGAAGATGAGAGGGCATGTTTGAGTTCCCGCATGGAGAAAACAGTATTGTAGCTTTCGTGATTTTGGGAGGAGAAAGCAAGAGGTCGCACTTCCGCTGCACGTTTCTTCGGGAGAAACGCTGGCGGGTAATTTGAAGAGCTCGAAATCTCAGCAAAGTGCTGACCCAACGAGTTAGAAATTGCGACGGGGTCCACTAAGGTATCATGCGCGACAGTGAGCCCAGAAACCGGGGAGAAACTAGGCGCGCCTGAGAACCGTCGAAGCCGACTCCAAACTGCCGAGGAGGGAGTGAAGGCGTTAAATGAGCTAATAAAGAATTTCCAGCTTGCCTTCTTGCTATCGCGGATGACACGACGGCAGCGCGCACGGAGCTGCTTATAGCGGATACAGTTGGCCAAAGTAGGATGGTGACGGAAAATGCGAAGAGCACGTCGCCGCTCACGTATTGCGTCACGGCATGCCTCGTTCCACCAAGGAACTGGGGGGCGCCGGGGCAATTCGGAGGTGCGTGGTATTGAACGTTCCGCAGCTGTAAGGATAACGTCGGTAATGTGTGTGACCTCATCGTCGACGCTGGGAAAGCGACGGTCATCGAATGTCGCGAGAGACGAAAAAAGTGTCCAATCGGCTTGGGCAAACTTCCAGCGGCGCGGGCGCATATATGGCAGTTGAGGCTGCAGTCTGAGGACACATGGAAAGTGGTCACTCGAGTGTGTATCATCAAGGGCGAACCATTCGAAGCGCCGAGCTAGCGGAACAGTACCGACCGCAAGGTCCAAATGAGATAAGGTTGTCGTGGAGGCAGACAAAAATGTGGGGACCCCAGTGTTGAGGCAAACTAGATCCGCTTGGTGGAAGACGTCTAGCAATACGGAGCCACGTGGACAAGGGTGTGGAGATCCCCAAAGCGGGTGGTGGGCATTGAAGTCCCCAACCAGCAAATAGGGGGGTGGAAGCTGACCAAGAAGATGAAGGAGATCAGCTCGTGCCAGTGGTGTGGACGATGGAATGTATACAGTACAAAGAGAGAACGTGTATCCGGAAAGTGAAAGACGGACGGCGACAGCTTGGAAGGAAGTGTTTAAGGGGATTGGGTGATAATGGAGAGTATCACGGAGAAGAATCATGAGTCCTCCATGGGCTGGAGAGCCTGCAACAGAGGGGAGATCATATCGGACAGACTGAAAATGAGGGAGAACAAAGCGGTCATGGGGACGCAGCTTTGTTTCCTGAAGACAGAAGATGACCGGCGAGTAGGAGCGTAAGAGGACCGACAATTCATCCCGATTGGCTCGAATGCCGCGGATATTCCAGTGGATAATGGACATGGGGTGAAAAGAGAATGGAGGAATGTGACCAAAGTTGCTGTCAACTCAAAGACTGCTCGGAGCTAGCAACCGACAGCATGGAATGGCATTCAGCCGAAGGCAGAAGATCCTGATCCATAAGTTGGTCAGGATCAGTCCCTGCCACCAGCGATCGGCCGGTTGACCGGCCACCAGCAGTGCGCCTCGGCGACACAGAAGATGGCCGAGGGCGATTTCCGCCAGGTGGTGCTGTAGAGGGGGCACGCCTTGGCGGAGAAGGAGAGGAACTGGGTTTCTTTGTAGCCTTCTTGGAAGAATGTTGTTTAGAGGAAGGAGGAACCGATGGTTGTGAAGCTGCGGTCCGTAAAAACTCTTCACGAGTATGCTCTTTTTTGGAAGACTTGGCGTCCGACTTTTGGGCTCGAGATGTAGCAGAACCCGACGAAGGGTGAGCCAGAGAGTGGGCAGGCGAAAGTGGTGAGGTTGAACGAGCGATCTTTGCGCTGGCCGATCTGACGACCGTGGTACTAAAGGTGAGGTCGCAAGTCTGCGTGGCCGCCTCCTTTGTTGGCCGAGGAGAAGCAAGGACAGTGCTGTATTTTCCTGTCTGAGGCACGGTGGGCTTGCGACTGGCGAATAATTTTCGAGCAGCAAAGGTCGACACCTTTTCCTTCACCCTTATTTCCTGGATGAGCTTCTCATCCTTAAAAACGGGGCAATCTCGAGAGGAAGCAGCGTGGTCACCCATACAGTTGATGCAGCGAGGGGATGGAGGTGGACAAGCACCCTCATGGGCATCCGTGCCACACGTAACACATTTGGCTGGATTGGAACAGGACTGGCTGGTGTGATTGAACCGCTGACATCGATAGCAACGCGTAGGGTTTGGGACGTAAGGGCGAACGGAAATTATCTCATAGCCTGCTTTGATTTTCGATGGGAGTTGAACTGTGTCAAATGTCAAGAAGACAGTGCGGGTGGGAATGATGTTCGTGTCAACCCGTTTCATTACTCTATGAACTGTCGTTACGCCCTGGTCAGACAGATAGTGCTGAATTTCTTCGTCAGACAATCCATCGAGGGAGCGTGTATAAACGACTCCACGCGAGGAATTCAAGGTACGGTGCGGTTCCACCCGGACAGGGAAGGTGTGGAGCAGAGTAGTACGCAGCAATTTTTGTGACTGGAGGGCACTGTGTGTTTCTAACAACAGGGTGCCATTCCGTAATCGGGAACAAGACTTTACAGGACCTGCTATTGCATCGACTCCTTTCTGGATAATGAAAGGGTTGACCGTGGAGAAGTCGTGACCTTCATCAGACCGAGAAACAACAAGGAACTGTGGCAACGATGGAAGAATCGTCTGTGGCTGAGACTCAGTATGCTTACGTTTGTGACTAGACTTAGTGGAAGGTGAGGAAACCATTGCGGAAGAATCCCCCATGATTACCGGCGTCTCCGATGGCGCGCTCCTCCCTTGTGGGGGCCCTCTCTGAGGGCACTCCCGCCTTAGGTGATTGTTCACACCTCAGGTCACACCTCCCGACAAACGGACGGAGGGACCAATCGGCACTTTCGGAAGGTATCAGCTCGGGTAATCACCCCTCCCTGGGCCTGGCCTTCACCAGGGGGTACGTACGTGTCCTACCTGTCTACCCGGGGCGGGGAATTACGCGTTACCCCGTCACCGGCTACGCATGGAAGTGCGTGGGTCGGCCTTCAGACACGCACAGGGAGGAAGAAAGAGAAAGGGAAAGGAAAGAAGAAGGGGTCTCAAACGCCGCAGCGGAGAAAAGGGTAAAGAGAAGAGGTAAGAAAAGGAGAAGGACAAAGGGAGGAAGAAGACATACAAGCAAGGAAGAAGAAGAATGCGGTACATTTACAAGCGTCCGTCTCCGGACGTAGGCGCAAACCATACTCCCAGAGGGGGAGAAAGTGAAGGAAAGAGCCAGAGGTGAGGGGGGGGGGTGAAGACAGGGGATGGGGAAGGATGCGGAAAGGGAAGGTATGCAGCCCGGAAAGGAAGGAAGGCCACATTAGCTCGGGGCCCCGTGCTCGCTACGCACGTATCCACAAAAGAGTTGTGGATCCCCTGGGGGGGATCTTGGAGGTTGAGAAGAGCTGAGCGAATCCGAGCATATAATATACTGTATCTGCTTACGGCGATGGATGTATCGGACAGCCTGGAGGACAGCGTGGAACTCCGCAGTAAAAACCGAAAACTGGTTGGGAAGCCGACGTGTGATAGGGTTGTTGCCAACAATACTGGCACTCCCAACACCAAAGGTGGTCTTTGAGCCGTCAGTGTAAATAAATGTGGCATCCATTTGTGCACTTAGAGCAGCCCGACGACAAATGTACTATCCTTGGGAAGCTGGAAAAGGTCACGGAGAAGTCAAGTCTGGGGGGCGAAGCCAAGGTGGCGCTGTAGCCCCATTTGTCAAGAAAGTGTTTGGAAATTGGAAGGAAAGGGAATGCAACAGTTGACGGAAGCGGACTCCCAGTGGTAGGACAGGGGAAGGGCTGCCTGCATACCCTAAAGCCAAGGAGGCGTCGGAAGAAGGAAGAAAAAGCATGGGTCTGATGAGCAGGAATTGAAGACATGGCTAGCGTAACGACTCTGAAGGACAGCTCGCCGATTGGACAGTGGAGGTTCAGCAGTCTCAGCACAAAGGCTCTCCACGGGACTGGGGTAAACAGCTGCAGACACTAAACACAATCCATAATGGTGGACAGAGTCTAGACGCCGAAGAATAGACGGCTGTGCAGGAGCAAACTATGCTTCCATAGTCCAATTTCGAGTGTACTAAGGCGCGATATAGGCGGAGGAGGACCACTGTCTGCTCCCAAGAGGTACCACTCAACACGGAGAGGCTCTAAAACCTTACATACACTACTCGAGAGAGATATGGGGCGATAGCTGGAGGGAAGATGTTTGTCCTTTCCAGGTTTCGGAACAGGAATGGCAATAGCTTCCCGCAATCTTTTGGGAAAGGTACTGTCGGTCCAAATTCCATTATAAAGGCGAAGGAGGTAACGCAGACTACGGTATGATAAATGCAGCAAAATTTGGACGTGGATGCCATCTGGTCCAGTGGCAGAAGAGCGATAGGAGGAGAGCGCGTGAGAGTTCCCACATAGGAAAAAAACGGTATTATAGCTTTCGCGATTTTGAGGAGACAGCAAGAGGTCGCACTTCCGCTGCTCGTTTCTTCGGGAGAAAGGCTGGCGAGTAATTTGGAGAGCTCGAAATCTCAGCAAACTGCTTACCCATTGAGTTAGAAATTGCGACTGGGTCCACTAAGATACCTTGCGCAACAGTTAGCCCAGAGATTGGGGAGAAATTAGACATGCCGGATAACCGTCGAATTCAACTCCAAACCACAGATGAGGGAGTAAAGGTGTTAAAGGAGCTGGTAAAGAAGTTCCAGCTTGCCTTCTTGCTATCGCAGATGATCCCGCTCGTAACTGCGTATAGTGGATAGAATTGGCCAACGTAGGATGATGTCGGAAAACGCGTAGAGCACGTCCCCCGCTCAACTGTGGGCGAGGGGGGGGGGGGCGGCGCCGGAGCAAAGGGGAGGTAAAAAAGGTGTTCAACGATCCGCAGCTGTAATAATAACTTCCTGACCGTCGATGTTAGGAAATTGACTGTCATCAAATGTTGCTAGAGAGGAGAAAAGGGTCCAATCAGCTTGGGAAAACTGCCAGCATCTCGGGCACATAGATGACAGTTGTGGCTGTAATCAAAGGAAACATGGAAAATGGTCACTGAAAAGTATCAGCAAACCATTCAAAGCGCCAAGCTAGCTAAACAGTACCGACCGAAAGGTCCAAATGAAAGTAGGTTGACGAGTAGGCAGACAGACAAGATCCGCTTGGTGGAAGAAGTCAACCAACAGTGAGCTTCTCTGACATGGATGTGGAGATGCCCAAAGGAGGTGGTGGGCGTTGAAGTACCCAACCAGCAAATGATGGGGGGGGGGGGGGGGGGGGGGGAGCCGACCAAGGAGATGAAAGATGGTTCAAATGGCTCTGAGCACTATGGGACTTAACAGCTGTGGTCATCAGTCCCCTAGAACTTAGAACTACTTAAACCTAACCAACCTAAGGACATCACACACATCCATGCCCGAGGCAGGATTCGAACCTGCGACCGTAGCAGTCGCGCGGTTCCGGACTGCGCGCTTAGAACCGCAAGACCACCGCGGCCGGCGGAGATGAAAGAGATCGACTCTTGCCATTGATGTGGATGCTGGAATGTATATGGTACAAAGAGAGAAGGTGTATCCAGAAAGCAGCTTCGAAGGAGTTTTAAGGGGGTTGGGTGGTAATGGATAGTATCATGGAGAAGAATCATAAGTCCCCCGTGTGCCAGAGCGCCATCAACGGAGGGGAGACCAAACTGGACTTATTGGAAATGAGGGAAGACAAAGCGATCATAGGGACATACCTTTGTTTCCTGAAGACAGAAGACAACTGGGAAGTAGGATCCTAAGAGGCTCAACAATTCATCCCGATTGGAGCGAATTCCGCAGATATTCCAATGGATAATTGACTAGGGTGGACAGAAAAGTGAAAATCTCACCATGATTGGCATCAACTCGACGACCGCCGAGAGCCGGCAGCCGACGGCGTGGAACGGCAGTCAGCCAAAGGCAGAAGATCCTGATTCATAGGTTGTTCTGGGGCAGCTCCTGCCGCCAGTGATCAGCTGGTTGATCGGCCATCAGCAGTGAGTCTCAGTGATCTGGAAGACGGCCAAGGGTGGCTACTGCTGGGTGGCGCTGTAGAGTAGACACGCCATGGCGGAGAAAGAAGGGAACTTTTTTTTATTAGCCTTCTTGGAAGCAGGACGTTGAGCTGAGGGAGGAGTCTATGGTTGTGAGGTGTGGGTACATAAAAAATCTTCAGGAGTTGGCTCTTTTTTGGAAGTCCAGGACTCCGATTTTGGGGCCTGTGATTTAGCAGGAGCCAATAAAGGTTTAGCCTTATAGTGAGTGGGTGATGTGGCGAGGCTGAACGGGTGATCTATGGGTTGGCCGGTCTGACGACTGTAACGCCAAAGGTGATGGGCAAGTCTGCGTGGCCACCTCCTTAATAGGTCGAGGAGAGTCTACGACAGTGCTATATTTACCCTCTGGGAGCACAGTGGGCTTTCTACTGGCGAATAACTTACGAGCAGCAAAGGTAAACACCTTTTCTTTCACTCTGATTTCTTGAACAATTCGTTCATCTTAAAAATAGGGCAATCTCTAGAGGAAGCAGCGTGGGTGCCCATACCGCTGGTGCAACGAGGGAATGGAGGTGGACAGTCACCCTCATGCTCATCCCTGCAAGTAACACATTTGGCTGTATTGGAACACGACTGGCTGGTATGATTAAACTGCAGACACCGATAGCAATGCATAGGGTTGGGGATGTAAGGGCGAACTGAAATTATCTCATACCCTGCTTTAATGTTTGATGGAAGTTGAATGTTGTCAAACGTCAAGAAGAGAGTGCGAGTGCGTACTAATTCCTTTTCAACCCTTTTCATGACTATGTATGGCCGTTACGCGCTGATAAGACAGGTAATTTTGAATGTCCTCATTGAATAATCCGTCGAGTGATCTTGTATAAACTACCCCAGGCGATGAATTTAAAGTACAGTGCACTTCCACCTAGACAATGAAGATTTATAGCAGTATAGTTCGAAGCAATTTGTGCGCCTGGAGGGCACTGTGTTTCTAACACAAAGGTGCCATTTCGTAACTGAGAAAAAGACTTTACAGGACCTGCAATCGCATCGACACATTTCTGAATAATGACAGGGTTTACTGTTGAGAAGTCTTGACCTTCGCCAGACTGAAAAAACAACCAGGAACTTTGGCACTGACGGAAGAATTTTCTGTCAGACTCGTCTAGCTTTCTCTTGTGGGCAGAAGTTGAAGTAGAAGAAACCATTGTGAAAGTACCCCCATGATCACCGGTGTGTATGATGGCTCGCTCCTTCCTAATTGGAGCCCTCTCTGGGGTCCTTAGGTGATTGTCCACACCTCAGGTCGCACCTCTCGATAAACGGACAGAGGGACCAATCGGCGCGTTCGGAAGGTACCAGCTCGTGTAATCACCCCTTCCTGGATGTGACCTTTACCAGGGGTATGTAGATGTCCTACTTGTCTACCCAAGGTGGGAAATTACACGTTACCCTGTCACCAGCTATGCCTGGGAACGCGTAGGTCGGCCTTCAGACACGCACAAGGAGGAACAAAGAAAAGGAAAGAATTCTCAAGCACCGCAGCGGAGAAGGTAAAGAGAAGAATCAAGGAAAAGGATACAGTAAGGACAGAGACTTTCCAATTTAGAGACAAAAGAAGAGAAACCACGTCTTACAGTAACAAGCTTCCATCTCCAGATGTATGCATAATTCATACTCCCAAAGAAAGGGAGAAGGGGAAGGGGAGGAAGAAGATCGGGGACTGGGAGGGTTGTCGAAAGCGAAGGTATGCATCCCAGAAATGAAAGAGCTGCACTAGCTTGGGGTCCTGTGCTCGCCACACACGTATCCACAAGAGTGTTGTGGGGTCCCCTGAGGGGTGCAGGGTACTGATGTTCCCAGTGCAGAAGTCGAGGTAGGAGGAACAGTAGCTTGTTGTTTCCTCTGGACAGGGAAATGATTGTACTTTTTCCTGGCTTTCTCATATGTTGAACGGTCAAAAAGCTTTCATACTCTTGTTTCCTTCTTGGGACATAAGCTGGTGATAGGGGACAGTAATCTGAAATAGAGCAGTAGGGTGATTGTACACAGTGTCATCCATCTAGTGGTCGTCCTCCATCACCTACAGATTTACTATGAATGTGTGTGCTGTGCACGGTGTATAAGAATTATTATATACAATTGTGATTAATGGTTTTTTTTGTGGTTTTAGGGCGCACAACTACAATGGTCATTAGCGCCCAGACTACGTTAGGAATGCACCGCGAGGCACAAGTTTAAAACAGCAACTAAAAGGGAAAACACGATAACAGACAGATTCACAGGCATAGGATTAAAAAAACAGCATAATCAAATGTCAGACAGGTTTGTCAAGTTAATAAAACATGGAACGCGAGCAGCTGCTCCTGGGTCATCCGCTAAAATGGCATCCAGGAGCCGATATTTGAAACTTTGTGCCCCTACAATAAAAGAACACCCGACCCCGTCATTGGTCTTAGAGCCATCTGTATAAATGAAGGTCATATTAATGAACTTCGAACGAAGTTCGACAAAACGAGAGTGGTATACCGAACCGGAGGTAACCTCCTTTGGGAGCGAGCCGAGGTCAAGGTGAACGCGAACCTGAGTCTGGAGCCAAGGTGGCGTTTGGCTCTCGCCCACTCTAAAGGTTGCAGGGAGTGAAAAATCAAGGTGTTGCTTGGAGCGGACGATCGACCGATATATGCGAAGTAGGACGGTTCGATCCGCTCCCCACGACATACCACTGAGAACACGGAGGACATTTAGAGAACGGGTACAGCGGGCAGCCAAATATGACATGTGGAGACCAGCTAAGTTTCCTGTCAAATGTAAGACCTAAAAATTTTGTTGTCTCTACGAATGGGAGAGCAACGGGACCGAGTCGTAAGGACGGTGGGAGAAACTCTTTGTAGCGCCAGAAGTTAATACAGACCGTCTTCTCGGCAGAAAAACTGAAGCCATTGGCGACATTCCAGGAGTAAAGACGGTCAAGACAACGCTGAAGACAGCGCTCCAGGAAACATGTACGCTGCGCGCTGCAATAGATGGTAAAATCGTCTACGAAAAGGGAGCCTTATACATCAGTTGGGAGGCAATCCATTATTGGACTGATCGCTATGGCGAAGAGAGCGACGCCTAAAACTGCGCCCTGTGGCACCCCATTCTCCTGGCGAAAGGCGTCGGACAGGAAAGAACCCACACGTACCCTGCACTGTCGATCCATTAAAAAGGCACGAATAAAAAGAGGGAGGCGACCGCGAAAGCCCCATGTATGCATGGTGCGGAGAATGCCCGCCCTCCAACAGGTGTCGTAAGCCTTCTCCAAGTCAAAGAACACAGTCGCGGTCGGGCGCTTCCGCAAGAAGTTATTCATAATGAAGGTCGACAAGGTAACCAGATGGTCAACAGCAGAGCGGCGCCTACGGAATCCACATTGTACATTGGTAAGTAGGCGTCGAGACTCGAGCAGCCAAACAAATCGAGAGTTAACCATTCGCTCCATCACTTTACAGACACAGCTGGTAAGCGAGATGGGTCGATAACTAGAAGGAAAGTGCTTGTCCTTCCGCGGCTTGGGAATCGGGACAACAATAGACTCGCGCCAGCATGCGGGAACATGTCCCTCAATCCAGATGCGATTATAAGTACGAAGAAGAAAACCTTTACCCGCAGGAGAAAGGTTCTTCAGCATCTGAATATGAATAGAATCAGGCCCTGGAGTGGAGGACCGTGATCGGCCAAGTGCGTTTTCGAGTTCCCGCATGGTGAATGGGGCATTATAACTTTCACGATTCGAGGAGCGGAAGTTAGGTGGCCTAGCTTCCTCTGCCTGTTTACGGGGGAGGAAGGCAGGGTGGTAATGAGCGGAGCTCGAAACCTCTGCGAAAAAGCGGCCGAAGGCATTGGAGACATACTCAGGGGCCACAAGGACGTCATTCGCGACCGTCAAGCCAGAAACTGATGAGTGGACCTTAGTGCCAGATAGCCGGCGCAGGCTACCCCAGACAACAGAAGAAGGAGTAGTAGTAAAACTATTGAAGGTGCTTGTGAAAGCAGCCCAGCTGGCTTTCTTGCTTTCTTTAATAATACGACGACATTGCGCACGTAATCGTTTATAATTGATAATTCGCCACTGTAGGGTGGCGTTTAAAGGTGCGTAAAGCACGTCGTCGAGCACGTAAAGCGTCTCTACATGCTGCGGTCCACCAGGGGACCGGTACGCGACGTGGAGAAGAAGTAGGGTGAGGGATGGAATATTCAGCAGCAGCGAGAATGACTTCCGTGAGGTGTGCGACCGGACGATCGCAGCTTGTGAAGGTTTGCTCCTGAAAGGTCGCCCTGGAAGAGAAGAGCCCCCAGTCTGCTTTGGAGATGGTCCAAGTAGATGAGCACGGAGAGGGGGTATGCTGCAGGAGATGGATAACACACGGGAAGTGGTCGCTCGAATATGTATCAGAAAGTGCATACCACTCAAACCGACGTGCAAGTTGGGGAGTACATATAGAGAGGTCTAAATGGGAATAGGTGTGAGATGTGTCCGAAAGAAAAGTAGGGGCGCCAGTATTGAGGCAGACAAGATTGAGCTGGTTGAAAAGGTGTGCTAACAGGGAGCCCCTCGGGCAGGATGCTGGAGAGCCCCAAAGGGGATGGTGGGCATTGAAGTCGCCAGTTAACAAAAATGGTGCAGGTAGCTGAGCAATAAGTTGCATCATGTCTGCCCTGGTAACGGCAGATGACGATGGAGTGTAAACGGTACAAATGGAAAATGTAAAAGTGGGGAGAGTAATGCGGATGGCAACTGCCTGCAGGCCGGTGTGCAACGTGATGGGATCGTAGTAAATATCATCCCGGACCAGCAACATAACCCCTCCATGAGCTGGGATACCTACCACAGGGGGTAGGTCAAAACGCACAGAGGTGTAGTGTGCCAAGGCAATTTGATCGCATGGGCGTAGCTTCGTTTCCTGGAGGGCTACGACGAGGGGACGGTGCAAACGGAGCAGCAACTTCAAGTCCTCTCGGTTGGAGCGAATGCTGCGAATATTCCAGTGAATAAGTGCCAGCGTAAGAAGAAAAGGAAGATGAAAGAAGGGGTCACCTCGAAGGCCGCTGAGGGCCTGGCTTCGAGCGAGCACTGCCGCCGCTATCAGTAGGCGGACAGTCATCGTCCATTGGGTCTATAGGTTCATCGGCCATCTTGGGAAGATGGCCGGGAGTGGGAGCTTCCTCCGCCGGTGAACGGCCAGATGTTCGGCTACCAGC
This sequence comes from Schistocerca piceifrons, assembly GCF_021461385.2. Lineage (NCBI taxonomy): Eukaryota > Metazoa > Arthropoda > Insecta > Orthoptera > Acrididae > Schistocerca > Schistocerca piceifrons. The sequence goes on from NC_060149.1 coordinate 337,793,493, forward strand.
GGTGCGGCCAGGCGAAACGGATGACGGCCTGGGGCGGCAACCGCTGGATGGCGCAAGAGAAGAAATGCGCCGTGGCGGAGAAGGAGAACTGTGCTTCCTATGAGCCTTCTTGGAAGGACGTTTGGTGGAAGTACCGGTCGAAGGCTGGGAGGTCGAGGTACGTAGGAAGTCTGCACGGGACGGTTCCATCTTGAAGGCCCGTGCATCAGACTTCTGGGTCTTCGTCTTAGCAGAAGCTGATGAAGGGGCTGGTGTCTGTGGGGTGATGGGACGAAGAGGAGACGTCGACAGCGCGATCTTAGCACTGGCCGAACGGACGACCATGGTGCTGAAGGTCAGATCGCATGTCTGGGTTGCCACCTCCCTGGTAGTCCGAGGAGAGGCGAGGACAGTACTGTATTTCCCCGCTGGGAGCAGCGTGGGCTTCCTACTAGCCAATAGCTTGCGAGCAGCCGAGGTAGACACTTTCTCTTTGACCCGAATTTCTTGGATACAGCGTTCTTCCTTGTAGACAGGACAGTCGCGGGAGGATGCGGCATGGTCACCCTTACAGTTCACACAACGAGGAGACGGAGGTGGACAGTCACCCTCATGGGCATACCTGCCACAAGTGACACATTTAGCCGCATTGGAACAAGACTGTCGAGTGTGATTGAAACGCTGACACTGGTAGCAGCGCGTAGGTGTCGGGACATAGGGGCGAACAGAAATAACTTTGTAGCCAGCTTTGATGCGCGATGGCAGCTTAACACTATCGAAGGTCAAGAAAAGTGTCCGGGTCGGTACAAGGTCATTGTTGACCTTTTTCATGACCCTATGGACAGCCGTCACGCCCTGCTCAGCGAGGAAAGATTGAATCTCCTCGTCAGTCAATCTGTCGAGGGAGCTAGTATAGACTACACCACGAGACGAATTCAAAGTTCGGTGAGCCTCTACCCGGGCAGGGAACGTGTACAGGAGTGTGGCCCGAAGCAGTTTTTGTGCCTGAAAGGCGCTCTCAGTTTCTAGTAACAAGGTACCGTTACGCATCCTGGTACAAGACTGGACAGATCCGGCTATGGCATCTACGCCCTTCTGGATAACGAAAGGGTTGACAGAGGAAAAATCCTTTCCGTCCTCATATTGAGAAACTACGAGGAACTTTGGGGCAGGCGGTAGTACTTTTGTCACTGGTGGCTGGTCATGTTTCCGTTTTTGGGCAGAAGTCGAGAGAGAGGAAGAGAAATACATTGCAGAGGAATCCCCCATAATTGCCAGCGTCTCCGATGGCGCGCTCCTTCCTTGTGGGGACCCTCTCCGAGGGCACTCCCGCCTTAGGCGAATGTTTAAACCTCAGGTCACACCTCCCGAGAGACGGATGGAGGGACTAATCGGCATGGTCGGAAGGTGTCAGCTCAGGCAATCACCCCTCCCTGGGCCTGGCCTTTACCAGGGGGTACGTGCGTGCCTTACTTGTCTACCCAGGGCGGGGAATTACGCGTTACCCTGTCACCAGCTACGCGTGCGAACGCATGGGTCGGCCTTCAGGCACACACAGGGAGGAAGGAAGAAGAGGAAAAAGAAGGGAGAGAAAGGACAGACTGTCTCAAACGCCGAGGCACGGGGAAAGAAGGCCCGGGGAAAGAAGGCACGGGAAAAGAAGGCACGGGAAAAGAAGGCACGGGAAAAGAAGGCACGGGAAAAGAAGGCACGGGAAAAGAAGGCACGGGAAAAGAAGGCACGGGAAAAGAAGGCACGGGAAAAGAAGGCACGGGGAAAGAAGGCACGGGGAAAGAAGGCACGGGAAAGAAGGCACGGGAAAGAAGGCACGGGAAAGAAGGCACGGGAAAGAAGGCACGGGAAAGAAGGCACGGGAAAGAAGGCACGGGAAAGAAGGCACGGGAAAGAAGGCACGGGAAAGAAGGCACGGGAAAGAAGGCACGGGAAAGAAGGCACGGGAAAGAAGGCACGGGAAAGAAGGCACGGGAAAGAAGGCACGGGAAAGAAGGCACGGGAAAGAAGGCACGGGAAAGAAGGCACGGGAAAGAAGGCACGGGAAAGAAGGCACGGGAAAGAAGGCACGGGAAAGAAGGCACGGGAAAGAAGGCACGGGAAAGAAGGCACGGGAAAGAAGGCACGGGAAAGAAGGCACGGGAAAGAAGGCACGGGAAAGAAGGCACGGGAAAGAAGGCACGGGAAAGAAGGCACGGGAAAGAAGGCACGGGAAAGAAGGCACGGGAAAGAAGGCACGGGAAAGAAGGCACGGGAAAGAAGGCACGGGAAAGAAGGCAAGGGAAAGAAGGCAAGGGAAAGAGTAAGTAAGACAGTGAGATGGAAAAGAACAAAGAAAGGAACCAACCAAAGGAATGAAGAAACGAGAAGTGAAAAACCAAAATGACCGCAAATATAGGTCGTTGAACCGTCCGTCTCCGGACACAGGCGCGAACTACTCCCTTGAGGGGGAGGGACTCCTTTTAGTCGCCTCTTACGACAGGCAGGAATACCTCAGGCCTATTCCAACCCCCGGACCCGCGGGGGGGGTTATGGTTGTTCAAAGCATACTGGTAAAAAGAAAACCTATGTGAAGTCATAGGTTAAGTGAACATTTTAGAGACTGACGTGTTAAGCCACAATATTCGTAAGTGGCAGCAGTCTAACAAGGAGGCCAATGACCAGCGAAGCACTTCGACAGATCAACGACCGAGTAGATGGACAATGCTTCCAAGGAGAACGACCAGCGCAGCTCACACATCATCGGTCAATGCTATAGGAACTGTTAGAATACTGAACTCACGTCAGTGATGTATCTGGCGATGCGGATGAGGGCGGCAGGGCAATGCCTGACCTCGCCAGCATAGAGTTTCAAATGGCTCTGAGCACTATGGGACTTGACTTCTGAGGTCATCAGTCCCCTAGAATTTAGAACTACTTAAACCTAACTAACCTAAGGACATCACACACATCCATGCGCGAGGCAGGATTCGAACCGGCGACCGTAGCGGTCGCGCGGTTCCAGACTGTAGCGCCTAGAACCGCTCGGCCACTCCGGCCGGCAGCATAGAGGTAAAACAAGAAAAGCCGACTTGTGTATTGACATCCATCATGTGTGTGACAACGTGAGAAGCATATAGTTCAACAACTGAAGAGTCAGTCACCACCCTAGAAACTTCGCGACATTGGCGAAAACACCGAATAAATACCTCTGACAAACTGACACGGTCTTTTGAGGGGAGAACGGAGAGTAAGAAACGTCGCCTGGACGATGGTTAGTCAGAGGACACCATACTTCGCTGCAACGAATTAGCCGCTACGCTGCTGGACAGAAGAGGTCGGTACCGCGCCAATAGGTCAACGCAGAAGATGCCATCCCAGAAGTTACCAGAAAGAAGTTCGTGTGGAACTTACCTAGGTGGCTGGTGAGGATGAAGGGACTGTGGCTTCACCAGATGAGTCACCTGCGAACGTAGAGGTTGATGAGCTCCATCAGAAGACGCCGAATCTGAGGGTAGCTCCGGGACAGAGCACTGCGCCACGCCGTAGCCGCTTGTTAATAACGTAACGAGAGAATTCACAAGAAGACCGAATTGCCGCCGCAGTGAGTCACGGCTACGATACTGAATGGAAGAATACGCCGCCTGGCCCACTGCTACACGAACCGTCGCCGTATCAGCGGTCACTGCAATCTGCACGCTACTCCGCACCGCTGCCGCGAGGAATTGAGCGAGTTAAAACAGTGTACTACCCTGTTTAAGGGGTAGTATGTGCGAATAAATGGCCTAGTGGAACCACCAATGTTCCACTCACACCTCAGCCACTGAGCCAAGGAAAGAACCCATTCCACTGCCCACAAAGTGTCGCTTTCCCTCCCGCCATCACTGACAAAATATGGACCTTTGCTCCCCTCAGTCAATGACGCTCAATATCTAGTGTCACAAAACCATGACCTGCTGCAGCTTGTATTGTGAAGTCATCTGATGGGTCCATATCATCTGCCTAACACACTGAGGAAATTACTTTGTCTTACTCCCTGAAGTACCACTTGAAATGTTGGAGAATGTACCGTTAACAGTCAGGCAACGACTATGGTTTCAGCATGGTGGTGCTTCACCACACTTTGCCATTTAGACGGTGTTTTCCTCAGTGATTGGATTGGGACGGGGGTGGACTCTTATTAACCACTCCCAACCTCACTCTTGTGGGGTTCTTTTTGTGGGAGGAGATGAAGCCTTTGGTGGGTAAGACACGGATACTCTAGAAGAGCTGGCTGTCCATTTGGCTGAAACTGCAGCCATTATTCAAACAGTTGTTTTGAGCGTGTTTGACAACTATTAGCACGAATGTGGCAGTTGTGCATTAATACAAAAGCATGAGACGACATGAGAATGCGGCATGCGGAGCGGGAGGCATTTAGTATAATTTTGACACCTCGTGCCTGGCAGCTAGCTGGGCGAGGAAGGCCAGTGTGGAATGCAGGTGGCCTAAGCGACCAGATACGGGTTTAGGAGGCTGAAAAGGGTAGAGGCGGCGATGGCAACTAAGATGGGCCAAATACAAGGAAACATGTTTTCAACGAAATTACATTACAGACCTTACGAATACACTCCAGAAAAAACGCGGCGATAAGGTGTAGTCATTGCCACCTAAAGCATGTCTAGGGTGATTATTATAAACGTTATAGTTATTTAAGTGCGGTAGATTACAAAATTCATAACAAACCATTGGAGCAATCTGACAACACGACGGCACATGAAAACTGACGTTTGTGATCATCACAGCAAATAATTTCAAACCAGGAAGGTGTATAAATAACACAGGGGAAATCTTTCTGTGGCATAAATTTAGAGAGTCTTTAGATACGTATGATTATTAATTATTTATAAATTATTTTGTTTGAATAAACTGGTCCTCAAGATAAACCGTTCTATAAAAACAGACTTACTAATTTACCCTCATTAACTTTTTTTTTTCGACGAAGGTAACTATATGGGATAGTGCCTTTTTCTTGGTAACTATGACAGGAATCAGACAGACGGCACCTCATGAACATTTGGAAAACTACTTTAACTATTTCTACTTCTCACAGAGCGTCGCGTAGGTGAGCTCCTGTCTGCCATTCAGTCATTTTGTGCAGGTAAGCTTCTTGCTTTACTCATTCGTTAAATTTTTCCTTCAAACGTGGTACTGTGTCATTTACTTCATGGAACTTTCCTGTTTGGGAGTTTTTGTTCCAGAAAGTGAGAGTTCTTCACGTAAGTCTTGTGTTAATAACCCCGAACATTTCTGCTTCGTCGTTGTTCTTGTTGTGGTCTTCAGTCCAGAGACTGGTTTGATGCAGCTCTCTATGCTACTCTATCCTGTGCAAGCTTCTTCATCTCCCAGTACCTCCTGCAACCTACATCCTTCTGAATCTGCTTAGTGTACTCATCTCTTGGTCTCCCTCTATGATTTTTACCTTCCACGCTGCCCTCCAATACTAAATTGGTGATACCTTGATGCCTCAGAATATGCCCTACCAACCGATCCCTTCTAGTCAAGTTGTGCCACAAATTCCTCTTCTCCCCAATTCTATTCAATACCTCCTCATTGGTTATACGATCTACCCATCTAATCTTCAGCATTCTTCTGTAGCACCACATTTCGAAAGCTTCTATTCTCTTCTTGTCCAAACCATTTATCGTCCATGTTTCACTTCCATACATGGCTACACTCCATACAAATACTTTCAGAAATGACTTCCTGACAAATCTATACTCTATGTTAACAAATTTCTCTTCTTCAGAAACGCTTCCCTTGCCATTGCCAGTCTACATTTTATATCCTCTCTACTTCGACCATTCTCAGTTTTTTGCTCGCCAAATAGCAAAACTCCTTTACTACTTTAAGTGTCTCATTTCCTAATGTAATTCCCTCAGCATCACCCGACTTAATTCGACAACATTCCATTATCCTCGTTTTGATTTTGTTGATGTTCATCTTATATCCTCCTTTCAAGAGAGTATCCATTCCGTTCAACTGCTCTTCCAAGTCCTTTGCTGTCTCTGACAGAATTACAATGTCATCGGCGAACCTCAAAGTTTTTATTTCTTCTCCATGGATTTTAATACCTACCCCGAATTTTTCTTTTGTTTCCTTTACTGCTTGCTCAATATACAGACTGAATAACATCGGGGAGAGGATACAGCCCTGTCTCACTCCCTTCCCAACCGCCGAGGCCCTTTCATGCCCCTCGACTCGTAACTGCCATCTGGTTTCTGTACAAATTGTAAATAGCCTTTCCCTCCCTGTATTTTACACCTGCCACCTTTACGATGTGAAAGAGAGTATTCCAGTCAACATTGTCAAAAGCTTTCTCTAAGTCTACAAGTGCTTGAAACGTAGGTGTGCCTTTCCTTGATCTTTCTTCTAAGATAAGTCGTAGGGTCAGTATTGCCTCACGTGTTCCAGTATTTCTACGGAATCCAAACTGATCTTCCCCGAGGTCCGCTTCTACCAGTTTTTCCATTCGTCTGTAAAGAATTCGCGTTAGTATTTTTGCAGCTGTGACTTATTAAACTGATAGTTCGGTAATTTTCACATCTGTCAACGCCTGCTTTCTTTGAAATTGGAATTATTATATTCCTCTTGACGTCTGACGGTATTTCACCTGTCTCATACATTTTGCTCACCAGATGGTAGAGTTTTGTCAGGACTGGCTCTCCCAAGGCTGTCAGTAGTTCTAGTGGAATGTTGTCTACTCTGGGGGCCTTGTTTCGACTCAGGTCTTTCAGTGCTCTGTCAAACTCTTCACGCAATATCATATCTCCCATTTCATCTTCATCCTCTTCCATTTCCATAATATTGTCCTCAAGTACATCGCCCTTGTACAGACCTATATACTCCTTCCACCTTTCTGCTTTCCCTTCTTTGCTTAGAACTGGGTTTCCATCTGAGCTCTCGATATTTATATAAGTGGTTCTCTTTTCTCCAAAGGTCTCTTTAATTTTCCTGTAGGCGGTATCTATCTTACCCCTAGTGAGATAAGCCTCTACATCCTTACATTTGTCCTCTAGCCATCCCTGATTAGCCATTTTGCACTTCCTGTCGATATCATTTTTGAGACGTTTGTATTCCTTTTTGCCTGCTTCATTTACTGCATTTTTATATTTTCTCCTTTCATCAATTAAATTAAATATCTCTTCTGTTACCCAAGGGTTTCTACTAGCCCTCGTCTTTTTACCTATTTGATCCTCTGCTGCCTTCACTATTTCATCCCTCAAAGCTACCCATTCTTCTTCTACTGTATTTCTTTCCCCAATTTTTGTTAATTGTTCCCTTATGCTCTCTCTGGAACTCTGTACAACTTCTGGCTTAGTCAATTTATCCAGGTCCCATCTCCTTAAATTCCCACCTTTTTGCGGTTTCTTCAGTTTTAATCTACATTTCATAACCAATAGATTGTGGTCAGAGTCCACATCTGCCCCTGGAAATGTCTTACAATTTAAAACCTGGTTCCTAAATCTCTGTCTTACCATTATATAATCTATCTTAAACCTGTCAGTATGTCCACGGTCCTTCCATGTATACAACCTTCGTTTATGATTCTTGAACCAAGTGTTAGCTAGGATGAAGGTGTGCTCTGTGCAAAATTGTACCAGGCGGCTTCTTCTCATTTCTTAGCCCCAATCCATATTCACCTACTACGTTTCCTTCTATCCCTTTTCCTACTACCGAATTCGTCACCCATGACTATTAAATTTTCGTCTCCCTTCACCATCTGAATAATTTTTGTATTTCAGCATACATTTCATCAATTTCTTCATCATCTGCAGAGCTAGTTGGCATATAAACTTGAACTACTGTAGCAGGTGTGGGCTTCGTGTCTATCTTGGTTATAATAATGCGTTCACTATGTTGTTTGTAGTAGCGTACCCGCACTCCTATTTTTTTTAATTCATTATTAAACCTACTCCTGCATTACCCCTATTTGATTTCGTATTTATAATCCTGTATTAACCTGACCAGATGTCTTTCTCCTCCTGCCACCGAACTTCACTAATTCCCACTATATCTAATTTCAACCTATCCATTTCCCTTCTTAAATTTTCTAACCTACCTGCCCGATTAAGGGATCTGACATTCCACGCTTCGATCCGTAGAACGCCAGTTTTCTTTCTCCTGATAACAACGTCCTCCTGAGTAGTCCCCGCCCGGAGATCCGAATGGGGGACTATTTTACCTCCGGAATATTTTACCCAAGAGGACGTCATCATTTATCCATACAATAAAGCTGCATGTCCTCGGGAAAAATTACGGCCGTAGTTTCCCCTTGCTTTCAGCCGTTCGCAGTACCAGCACAGCAAGGCCGTTTTGGTTGGTGTTACAGGGCCAGGTCAGTCAATCATCCAGACTGTTGCCTCTGCAACTACTGAAAAGGCTGCTGCCCCTCTTCAGGAACCACACGGTTGTCTGGCCTCTCAACTGATACCCCTCCGTTGTGGTTGCACCTACTATACGGCTATCTGTATCGGTGAGGAACGCAAGCCTCCCCACCAACGGCAAGGTCTATGGTTCATGGGGGGGAACGACAGGATATGATTCCGAAATAGTAAACAAACTGATCCAGAATTTCCAAAAACTAGGAGCTGATATGAGTGTGAAATTGCATTTTCTGTAGTCATTTAGATGAATTTCCCGACAACTTGGGCGATTACAGCTGAGAGCAAGGGGAACAGTTCCACTAGTAGATGAAGATTATGGAGGAAAAGTATTAAGGCCGTTGGGATAGTAATATGATGACACTACTGCTGGAACTTGCAGAGCGACTGTCCGGACCAAGAACGTCTGAGAAAATCCCATACAAAACGTTTTAATTCTTATGATTAATTTTATTATTCTTGGTAACAAAAAATATCCGTATCATTTATAGCACTGTTTGAAATCAAATTCAAAATAAACTCTTTAAATTTTTTTATAATTTAATTTCCAGTATAAATAGATTGTCTCCATCTCAAAACGTAGATTAAATCCAATAAAAATATTTTCGTATTGAGCAGACCATAATTACTTTAAATTGATTAAAAAATCCCATGCCGCGGAATTAGTGTTACTCTGTGTAGTTAAGATGATATGTAAATATGTCAATATCAAATGTCTCTGAGCACTATGGGACTTAACATCTGAGGTCATCAGTCCCCTAGACTTAGAACTACTAAAACCTAACCAACCTAAGAACATCTCACACATATCCATGCCCGAGGCAGGATTCGAACCTGCGACCGTAGCAGTAGCGTGGTTCCGGACTGAAGCGCCTAAAACCGCTCGGCCACAGCGGCCTGCTATGTCAATATCAAATGCACAGTTACGCGTTATATGAAGGTAGCACGACTTTCCCAGATCTTAATATTTTTAGTGTATGAATAACAGTAATTTATTATTTCATAAATATTTACAGTTTTTAAGCAAGTTTTATCACATCACAATATCGGCTGAAGGTATGCTACACGAACTTTGTTAATAACTTCTACATCATACTCCGCAAGCCAACTAACCGTGTGTGGCGGAGGGTACTTCTGGCACCACTAACTGATGCCTCTAACCTGTTCTACTCGCGAACTGCGCGTGGAAAGTGATTGTTGGTAAGCGTCTGTATTGGCTCTAATTCCTGGAATTTTCCCGTCCTGGTCATTACACGAAATGTATGTGGGAGGAAGTAATATGTTGTACAAGTCTTCCCGGAAAGTCTCGAAATTTCAGTAGTAAATCTCTCCGTGATGAACACCACCTCGTTTAACGTCTGCCAGTAGTATGCTGAATACGCCGGTAACGTTCTAGCGCCGACCAAACGGTCACGTGATGAAACGCGCCGCTCTTCGTTGGAACTTTATCAGTCTAACCTGGTAAGGATCCCAGATTGATCAACACAAGAATGTGTCTGACAAGCACCTCATAAGCCACTTCCTTCGGAGATGAGTTACGTTTCATTATGATTCTTCCACAAAAAATTAATATCAGTCTGGCATTTTTCCTACTATTTGTTTTGTGTGGTCATTCCTCTTTAGGTCGCTCTGGATAGTTACTCCTTGACATTTTACGGTAGATATGTTTCCAGCAGTTTCTCATCAACAATGTAGTTTTACAGTAGTGGCGTTCTTATGCATACGCAATATGCTACATTTATTTACGTTCAGGGACCACTGCCAGAGCCTACATAATTCACTAACGCTCTGCAGGTCGTTCTGCAAATCAGTACTATCTTCTGGCGTTGCTACTTTGTTCGCAGGAGATGCGCTTGTCTATAATGGTGTTAAAGAGCATCAGACGCTCTCTACTAGATCATATGCACAAGTACCTTGTAAAAATTAACAGTCCTATCTCACTTCCTTGGGAGTCTCCGGAAATTACCTATGTATCTGCGGATTCCCTTCCGTTAAGAACGAAGTGTTTACTTATCTGCAGGGAAGTCTTTGAATACCCCGCAAGTCTGGTCAGATACTCGATAAGCTCGTATTTTTCAACTAAGCGGCAGCCTGAGCCGATGTCAAACTCATTCCTGAAGTCAAGGAGCTTTTTTTTTGTTTGTTGGGGTTTAAGGGCGCTCAACTTCTGAGGTCATTAGCGCCTAGTCACAATTGTTAGAGCACATAGAATCTAGTAAAACTCAAGGGGAGGGGGGGACACCAGAAAGTCCTTACAAAGATGCAGATAAAATAAGTAAAAAGAGTTAGATGTCTTTGGACAAGCCAGTCAAAGTTATAAAACGAAGAACACGAGCAGCTGCTCGAGCATCATCAGGTAAAATATCCGGTAAGGTAGATGGCAGGGACAGGACAACACGAGATTGACTAAAGTGGGGACACGACAATAAAACATGGCGCACTGTTAATGCTTGACCACAAGGGCACTGCGGGGCTGGGTCACCGGAGAGCAGGTAGCGGTGGCTAAACCGGCAATGCCCAATCCGCAACCTGGTCAGAAGGACCTCTTCTCGCCGAGATGGTGGGGAGGAGGTTGTCCAAGCAGTTGGGAACGGTTTTACTGCCCGGAGCTTGTTTCCTTGAAGGGATGACCAAGTATCCCATCACAACGACACAAGCCTCTTACAAACAACCCCACTAATGTCAGATGACGGGACACAATGGGAGGCTGGCTGAGGCAGGAGGACTGCAGCCTTGGCTGCAGCATCAGCAGCCTCATTCCCAGGCACTCCTACATGTCCGGGAACCCACAGAAAGCTGACAGGAGAGCCATCATCAGCGAAAGAATGGAGGGACTGCTGGATCCGTTGCACCAAGGGATGGACCGGATAGGGAGCTTCAAGGCTCTGAAGAGCACTGAGTGAATCAGAGCAGAGTACATACGATGAATGGCGATGGCGGCGGGCATACTGAACGGCCTGATGGAGAGCAAAAAGCTCTGCCGTAAAGCTGGAACATTGGTCGAGGATCCGGTATTTAAAGGCGAAGGCCCCGACGACAAAGGCACAGCCGACACCATCGTCAGTTTTGGAGCCATCGGTGTAAATAAAGGTGTGACTGGCAAGTCGCGCATGAAGTTCGACAAACCGTGAGCAATACACTGCAGACGGAGTACCCCCCTTCGGGAGCGAGCTGAGGTCGAGATAAATATGAACCGGAGCCTGGAGCCAAGGTGGTGTCAGGCTCTCACCCTCTCTGAAGGTGGTAGGGAGGGCAAAATACAATTGTCGAAGCAGGCGATGGAAGCGGACTCCAGGGGGCAGCAGTGTAGAAGGCTCCAGTCACAAGACGTAACCCCCGATGGTGGATGGAGTTGAGACGGCGTAAGAGGGATGGCCGAGCAGACGAGTAGACGAGTAGACGAGTAGACGAAGCTTCCATAATCCAGCTTCGATCGGACTATGGACCGATACAAGCAAAGCAGGACAGTGCGATCCGCTCCCCAAGATGAACCGCTAAGGACTCTGAGGACATTAAGGGAACGTGTACAACGGGCCGCCAAATAAGAGACATGTGAAGACCAACACAGTTTCCTGTCCAACGTGAGCCCTAGAAACTTAGTTGTGCCCACGAATGGGAGAACAACGGGACCGAGATGTAAGGATGGCGGAAGGAACGCTTTATATCGCCAAAAGTTGATACAAACCATCTTCTCTTCAGAGAACCGGAAGCCATTTGCCACGCTCCATGAGTATAGGCTGTCTAGACAACGCTGAAGGCAGCGCTCCAGGAGGAATGTTCTCTGGGCACTGCAGTAGATCGCGAAGTCATCGACAAAGAGAGAGCCTGAGACATTAGGTGGAATGCAATCCATAATTGGATTGATCGCGATAGCAAAAAGGGCTACGCTCAAGACGGAGCCCTGAGGCACTCCGTTCTCCTGGAGGAAGACGTCGGACAATACGGAACCCACACGTACCCTAAACTTTCGATCCGTTAAAAAGGAATCAATAAAAAGGGGCAGGCGACTGCGTAGACCCCACCTGTGCAGACTGCGGAGGATATCTCCTCTCCAACAGGTATCATAAGCCTTCTCCAAATCGAAGAACACGGCTACCGTTCGGCGCTTTCGCAAAAAGTTGTTCATGATGAATGTCGACAAGGTCACAAGGTGGTCAACAGCGGAGCGGCGGCGACGAAAGCCGCATTGAACATTGGTAAGTAGCCGTCGAGATTCAAGACTCCAGACTAACCTAGCGTTAACCATGCGCTCCATCACCTTACAGACACAGCTTGTAAGAGAAATGGGGCGGTAACTAGAAGGAAGGTGTCTATCCTTCCCGGGTTTGGGTATAGGAACAACAACGGCGTCACGCCAACGCATGGGGACTTGACCTTCGATCCAGACGCGATTGTAGGTACGAAGAAGGAAGCTTTTGCCCGCCGGAGAAAGGTGTGCCAGCATCTGAACGTGAATGGCATCTGGCCCCGAAGCAGAGGACCGGGACAGTGCAAGCGCACGTTCGAGTTCCCGCATAGTAAAGGGGGCATTATAAGTTTCCAGATTCAGCGAGTGGAAGGAAGGTCGCCGAGCCTCTTCTGCCTCTTTCCTGGGAAGGAAGGCAGGGTGGTAATGGGCGGAGCTTGGAACCTCCGCGAAAAAGCGGCCGAAGGCGTTGGAGACAGCCACAGGATCTACAAGGACCTCATTACCCGAGGTCAGGCCAGGTACAGAGGAGTGGGCCTTAATGCCCGACAGCCGGCGCAGGCCACCTCAAACGACAGAAGAGGGAGTAAAACTGTTAAAGGAGCTGGTGAAAGAGGCCCAACAAGCTTTTTTGCTGTCTTTGATGACTCTACGGCATTGTGCTCGGAGTCGTTTGTATCCAATACAATTCGCCAACGTAGGATGGCGGTGAAAGGTGCGTAAAGCACATCGTCGAGCACGGATAGCGTCTCTACAAGCCTCATTCCACCAGGGGACGGAAACGCGACGTGAAGAAGTAGTACGAGGAATGGAACGTTCGGCAGCATTGATGATGACAGCCGTGAGGTATTCGACCTGACTGTCACAACTGAGAAAATCGTGGTCCGGAAAGGTCGCCAGGGAGGAGTAAAGTCCCCAGTCAGCTTTCGGTATGTTCCAGCTCGAAGGATGTGGGGATGGGGTGTGGTGCAGGAGACGAACGACACAGGGGAAGTGGTCGCTCGAATAGGTGTCAGAAAGGACATACCACTCGAACCGACGGGCAAGAGTGGTAGAACAGATCGAGAGGTCCAAGTGGGAGTAGGTATGAATAGAGTCTGAGAGGAAAGTCGGGGCGCCAGTACTGAGGCAGACAAGACAGATGGTTGAAGACATCCGCCAAGAGGGAGCCTCTGACAGGATGCAGGAGAGCCCCAAAGGGGATGATGGGCATTGAAGTCGCCAAACAATAAAAACGGCGGAGAAAGCTGAACAATCAGGTGCATCATGTCAGCCCGACTAACTGCGGATGACGATGGAGTGTAGACGGTACAAACTGAAAAAGTACAGGCAGAAAGAGTAATACGGACAGCTATTGCTTGGAGTGGGGTGGTCAATGGGATGGGATGGTAATAGACATCGTCCCGAACGAGCAACATGACCCCACCATGAGCTGGAATACCGTCCACAGCGGTGAGGTCAGACCGCTCCGAGGTATAGTGGGTAAAAGCAATACGGTCAGTTGGGCGCAACTTCGTTTCCTGGAGACGAAGGACGCGCGGACAGTGCAGGTGGAGGAACAGTTTTAATTCCTCCCGATTAGATCGAATACCTCTTATGTTCCAATGTAACAAAGCCATCGCTAGTCAGAAAAAAAGGGGGGAACGGGACTGGGGAAGAGCTGGTCACCTCGACGGCCGCGGAGGGCCAGGTTTCGAGGGAACAACGCTAAAACCGGCGGGAGGCGGATCCTGTTCCATCGAGTCGTCGCCAGCTGCGGCCGCTGTCCCGGGTTGCGTAGGAGGGCAGCATCATTTGCCGACGAGAGGCCAGCTGAGCGCCTGGCAGCAGAGCGTCCCGGCGAAACTGAGGACGGCCGGGAGCAGCGACTCGTGGATGGAGCGTCAGACGAAATGCGCCGGGGTGGAGAGGGGGATAGAGACTACTACTTGGAGGCCTTCTTGGAAGTCCGAGGATGCACAGGAATGGTGGGCTGGACCCGAAGAAGGTCCTCACGTGCGGGGTCCGTTTTGGAACGCCAGACCTCGGAAGCCGGGGTCCGGAACGTTTCCCCGATGGACGCCTGAGAATAGGATCGCTTCTCAGGCGGCGTGGGGGGGAGGAGGAGGAGGAAGGGTGGCCCCTGGGGCAGAGGGGGGGGGAGCCGCGGGGGAGGAGGATTTGGGAGGCAGAGGCATAGACCCCAGATGGGGGAGGAGGTGGAGGGGGGACAGGATAGGGGTGAGGATACTGTGGAAGGAGTGGACACGACGGAGGCAAACAAAGTTGTCAACGTCATGGGATGGAGGCGGTCATACTTCTTCCTGGCCTCAGAATAAGAGAGACGATCCAAAGTTTTGAGTTCTTGAATCTTCTCCTGATACGCGGGGCAGTCTAAAGATCTAGGCGAGTGGATGCCAGGACAATTAATGCACCGAGGTGGTGGGGTGCATGTATGTTCCTCACGAAGAGGACGCCACAATCGCCACAAAGGGGCTCGGCCTCACACCGTGACGACATGTGCCCAAAGCGCAAACACCGAAAGCAGCGCATAGGAGGCGGAACGTAAGGTCGCACGTCGCACCGGTAGCACATCACCTTTACCTTCTCTGGGAGAACGTCCCCCTCGAAGGCGAGGATAAAGGCTCCAGTGTCGATGCGACGGTCTTTGGAGCCGCGCTGGACTCGCCGGACGAAATGCACGCCTCGGCGCTCCAGGTTGGCCCTGAGCTCCTCATCAGATTGCAGCAGGAGGCCCCGATGAAAAATAACCCCCTGCGTCCTATTCAGTGCCAGATGCGGGACAATGGACACTGGGATGTCCCTAGGCGGTCGCACACCTGGAGCGCCGCCCACTGTGTGGCCGAGGTGGTCTTTATAAGAACGGACCCCGAACGCATTTTACTGAGAGCCTCAATTTCCCCGAAGATGTCCTCGATGTGCTGAACAAAGAATATGGGCTTGGAGATGGCGAACGTCCCCCCATCGATCCGAGAACAGACCAAATAGCGGGGGAAGTACTTCGCCCCAAGCCGGCGGGCCTCTCCTTCCTCCCAGGGAGTGGCCAAATGGGAAAGGGCAGGAGAACCAGAACCAGAACCAGAGACAGTACCTTTCTTTTTAAAAGACTCGGCCGCAGAGCGACCTGATACATGTTGACGTTTCATCTGCGAAACGTCCGCCCCGATACCACCCACTCCGACCAGGGGCTCTCCCCACAGGCACCACCCAGCCTCAGCAAGGGCCACCTGGCAGGATGACCGTTGCCGGGAGTCCTGATGGCCCAAGGAGACGGGCATCTACTCCTTGGCCGACGTGGGGAGGGTGCAGCTCAGGTATCGGCAGTACGATCCCTGTGTTGTCAGGGGGCTACAACCTAGAGGATACATGACGACCCCACCACAAAGGGCTGGCTACCGTGCTGGATTTCGGGTGCCATGGAAAGTCCGTGATCGTAGGTGCAGATGGGGACGCACTATGGGCGTAACTTGTACAACCCATCAGGCGTTTAGGCCCAATTTGAGGAATAGTGGGTATGGTTACAACGCCGTTACAATGCTGAGTGCCAAGGTCTTAGTGCACGGAGGACCAGTGATACACCACGTAAGGCGTCCTTCCGTAAAAGGCTCGTACTTCTGTAGAATTTTGAAAAATGGAGGTCAAACCCCAAGGGGCACCATCACATGGAAGGCCGAAACGGTTGAAACTCCTTTTAGTCGCCTCTTACGACAGGCAGGAATACCTCGGGCCTATTCTTACCCCGGACCTGCAGGGGGAAAGGAGCTTGTTGAATACTGTTATTTTTCTGTAATGCAGTGTACTAACTGGTGTACTCTGCTTCTCTCAGGGAGAAGATGAGGTAGTGTGTTAGTTGGAATAAAAGAATAACTTTAAGCAATTTACAATACCTTTTTACAAACGAAGTCTATTTGGTGTCTGAGGGGTAGATATATTCGTAGGCTAATTTGAATGGAAATCACCGTCTGTTAAATTAGAACGGCAGTTCAGTAGACCTCAGTAGTATTCTGGGGAAAAGTAGTGTGCGTCCTTTGTTCTTTCCAGAGGATCATCCTTGTTCTATTACATAGTTTTTGTGAGTTAATTTCAGAGTAGTATGATAGGAAATCCTATTTTAAGTCGAAGACAGTGGAACGGCCTTCCTAGTACTTACGAAGAGTTTAGAAATTCTGTACGGAAGTTCACACTTTCCACGTTTACCATCGTGTCGATCGATTTGTATATTCTCTCTTCACCGAGAATTTTCTTTTCAATGTTAAGTTTGATATCGTCGATAGTATTTTTGGTTGCCAAACTTGCATTTCAAAATAACCACTCCGGATTGGTATAGTTGTGAACCATGTTTGCAAAAATTTGGTCGATGAGTTCGTTTTCAGCAGTGGCTATGTTGCAGAAATCTGTTCAGTTTAATGAGGCCATGATGTGTATCTTCGCCTATTCGTGAAAGTTGAGCAAAATGTGCTGTTTAGTCGTTCGATAGTTCAACCCTCTTTAATTAGTCACTGTATTTGAATGTGTGGTCAGAGATGTGATTTTTTTTAAGCACGCATTGACCTCGTCTGCTGGTGTTGACTTGGTGTTAGGTGGAAGTGTTTGTCGAAAATCTGAGTATGACTAGAGATCCATCACTTCAGACTTTCCTCGTAAGTCGTGTAATGTTCTGTCCGTGGCTTCGATTGATTTTTTGAGCCATTGTGCATTTGATGCAGAAAAAGACTTGCTTGCTATAGCAGTTCATCCCGTCCAGATGTTCAAATGGTTCAAATGGCTCTGATCACTATGGGACTTAGCTTCGGGTCATCAGTCCCCTAGAACTTAGAACTACTTAAACGTAACTAACCTAAGGACATCACACACATCCATGCCTGAGGCAGGATTCGAACCTGCGACCGTAGCGGTCGCTCGGCTCCAGACTGCAGTGCCTAGAACCGCATGGCGACTTCGGCCGGCCGTCCAGATGTTCTTGAGATTTTATATATCGGGAATTTTTCTTCGGCTACATTCAACGGTAGTTGTAGGGCGGAATGGGCGGTTCGCCCTCTTTCCTTAAGTGTGGCTGCAATGCCGGATGAGGTGAGTGCAAGTGCAATGTGTTGTTTAGAACGTAATTCCGCCAGCAACAGATCAGAAACGTTTTCTCGGTGCCGCCTGGTGCGTCCAAATAAATAATTCCGTCAGTGTTATTGTCGATCCGGTCCTTCATAACGTAAACTTCGCTTTGGTTGCGATTGAGGAGTGGTTTGTTGTGAGCGATGTATTTAAGTAGTTCGTTCATGTTTTAAATTTTTTTTTCCTTTGTAATTTGTAAGTTCAGCACACTGATCGTATCTTTTCGTGGTGCTCGCACCCAAAGTTTTACGAAGGCTTGGCTGTTTATTACTAAACATTTATCTTATAGGCGAATGAGTTTTATTGAAGATGTCGCCGTTTAATTCGATGGTCAATTCAGGATGACTTTGTCGAGTTTGGTACCGTATGTCCTCACTCGTACTTGCTTTGAAGGAGCCCCAAAGGTGTTGTGCGCTTTTATATTTTGACGAACGTGATTTGATTCTGTAGTTTCCACAGTCTTGAAATGTGAAAGTTCCTGCGGAGATGCTTCGTTCTCTACTGCATTTTTTCGCGTTGCAAAATCGGCAGATGTTACCTATTTTTCCTATTACGTCTGTTATATTCTTTCATGGGGTCGTAGTGGAACGCTTCATTTTTTAGCTTTTACTGTTTACTTGTCCTTGTCCGTGCTTCTCGTAGGGTGATATTTTCATCGCTGGCTTGAGTTCGCAGTCTTAAGATTGTGTCGCAATTTATTCTCCAAACTGTTCTTTTCGTTGTTCGGTTTCTCTGCTTCTCACTGTGCTCATACTCATTCGTTGAGAACTTAAACTTACTTCGCTCTCTTCGTCCGTTTCGTTTTTTCGCTATTCTTTTTGTTTTCGTCATTTTGCTTTAGAAATAGCAAGATCTCTTACGCTTGGGCATTGTTTAATATAAATCGAATCAGCTTTTTATTAACAAATACACTAAGTACACTTTACACACTTTTCACACTATTTCCGATTTATATTTAGTCACTGAATCGCTGATTACTCACGCTTCGCTGTTTTTATTCACTCACTGCAGTATTTCGGTTCCTCTCATCGTTACTGATAAACTGATGTGCGAACCAACGACGGGTCTCTCTACACTCCTACCAACGGGTAGCCCCACCAGTGACTAATTCCAGATCATACCAAAAAGGCTTCGAATGGTCTACAATGTTCCAGAACATGCTACAATATTCGAGGGTATTCTGAGATGCTCCAGAACATCCCGGAATGCTCTCAAGGACGAAACTTCCCAGCCCTTGTATCTTCGAAAGCACGCCCTTCAGGCAAAAAAACGCGAACTTCGGTAGAAAATTAGCACGAAAAATCCACACGTGCCGTCTGCAGTGCATGAAGTATATGTGCATAAAAACTGACGAAATTTACCTCCGAGTACGCTTACGAATTGCTCTTCCACAGAAATTATATTAACAACGTTGTGTCAAACATTCATCTCTAACTGTTCTGGTTCAATAACATTTAAAATAACGAGCAAAATCTGCACTACGTTTGTAACTGTTCAAAACTGTGCCCTGGATAATTTTTAAGTGCTGTTAGAAGCAGCAAAGTTATCCGCAGTGTCGACTGACTACATTCATGGGAAGCAACCATACCACCACCTTTACCATACTACAGTTTTGGTCTGGCCGACCACTTACCTATCATCAGATGATGAAAATATCTGTTTCAGAGACTACAAATAATTCTCTCAACTAGAGATTTGAACAGCCACAGGTTAAACGCTCCCTGCGAGAAGCCTGTGCAGGCAACTACGTGCTAGCAGCGAGGCTGCCCTTTAACAAGACCAGGCGAAGTTCCGTCCTCTTTCTACCTACAGAGTTTTTGCTTTGATTCCAGTGACTACTAGTCAGGATCTGGTCAACACGAAAATCACGTTAGTCATCAGGCGAACTAGTCATCCTGTTTATTACCGATCAGTAAGTTCGGGAAAACCTGACGTAGACAGTGTGGACGGCCACTTATGGACTGACGCTGACTGACAGCAAGTGACCATAAATGGCACCTCAGCTGCTGTCACTATTCTGTGACAAGCAAACAAGCTTTTCTCACTTTATGTTTCTGATCTCATCGGTTGCATCATTGAGATGAAGTGTATTTGTCCATAGTATCAGTTTTCCTACGCTGGTGACATTGCTATCCTCATTGAAAGTGAAGAATAAACCGTCTAATGAGAACACAATACAGACAGAGTAAATAGAAGATAGACTGGACTAATGAGGAACAAAAAATTAGGGAGAAACTTATCAAAATTTGGAGGTGAAGGAATTCTACCTTTGAAGAAAAGTAAGGGATGGACGAAGGAAAAATCATAAAAGCGAACGTAATAGAGGCAAAGAAGGTATTCCTTATCAAGGTAAG
This sequence comes from Schistocerca piceifrons, assembly GCF_021461385.2. Lineage (NCBI taxonomy): Eukaryota > Metazoa > Arthropoda > Insecta > Orthoptera > Acrididae > Schistocerca > Schistocerca piceifrons. The sequence goes on from NC_060149.1 coordinate 337,813,532, forward strand.
TCTGCTAGTATCGAGCATCAGCCTTAATCTTATAAAGACGTTTCTGAGAATGTACGTTTAGAACATCGAATTGCATGGTAGTGGATCACGGACTGCGGTAAAACGAGAAAAGACAATCGAAGCGTTTGAGATTGGGTGCTACAGAAATATGTTTAAAATTAGGTAGGCTGTTAAGAAATGAAGAGTTGCTTCGCCACATTGGTGAACAAAGGAACATATGGGAAAACTGCCAAGAAGGGACAGGTGATAAAACGTTAAGACATAAGTGAGGAACTGCCATGGTACTTGGAGGGAGCCGTGTGCTTTAAGAATTGTAGGGGAACAGAGACAAGCACATACAACATAATTGTGGTTGTGGGGTGCAAGAGCTTCCCTGAGATGATGATGGCAGCAAAGAGGCAGACATGGCGTGCTGTAAGGAACCAGTCAGAAGACCGATTCGGAGGGGAAGTTATGTTTAATAGGAGTTAGAGTATTTATGTCACTCGAGGTTCACGACTATCAAATACGATCACACCCAGTAATGCTAATTCCAATGACTGCACAGTTATAATTAGAGGGAAATTTGAAGGACTCCAGTACTATAATAACCTACTTTCACAACTTGCATGTTCAATTATGAAACATAGTTGCGACATACGAGGTCACCGAGGAGCAACGCTTAAAGAAATTCACAATATTTAAACAGACTAACATATGTTGTCTGTGAGAGCAACGCTGCCTAAGCTGAAAGAAACCCGTTCCTTTGAAGAGTAAAAATCTAGGGAGAGTCGTTTCCTTACGTCCATTCACGAATGGAACAGTGGAACAAGAGGTGACATGTAATACGTGCGTAGTGTCCTCCGGCAGGCGGTGACGAGGGAAGTAAAACATTCCCTTACAGGCGGATAACCGCGAGGCTGAGAGATGTTTTGCAATTTGTACAGGTATGTATTGTTAAAACAGTGCTGCTGTTGTAAAGGTATTTTGAAAGGAAGACCGGGACAAAGTTTCTCCAGATTCAGAGCTTGGGAGGGAATGAACCTCTTACTTCCACTGTCCATGATGAAGTGAAAATTTGGAAGTGTCTAAAAAACATCCAGTCGCCTGCTATGCAGGTTATAAAGAAACGCTGTAAGACGGACACACATTGGCTAAGCTATGAAATTATTGTATTGTGTCAGTCTGGATACTTACTTTCCTTGCGTGTTTTACACTGAAGATTACAGAGGCGGCTCGACCATACTTTTATTTTTACAGTTTCCTTTACACCACTATGAACCGACAATTCACAGAATTACAGTAAACAATTAAGCCTGAAGAATGGACTTTCAAGAGTTACACATGAATGGATGGATGCCCAGGGCTACAAGTTGCCAATGTTCTGTGATACTGAGATCCGATGGCACTGTATTATTGCAGATAATACCAGGACCACCCTTAAAATCTGTTCAACTTCAGGATCACAGCTGTTCAACTCTAGGAAATTTTACGCTCAATTTTCGGACCTCTACTGCTAAACACTGGGGGGGGGGGGGGGGGGGGGGGGGGAAACATGGAGAACAAGATCTGGTTTTCAGTAAGAATTTTAGTCACGTCATACGTCAAGTTGTATACTAATGATTTAGGGGACGAAAATACAGTAATTATAGCTTGCAAAGAGGTACATAAACTATTTTCGTAAGCGCTATATTGAAATGTAATAAACACTACAATGAAAAATGTTTCTCCCAATTTCCAGCCACTTTTGGGATGAATCTGCGGCACGGAATTACTGGCGAATAAACAGATTGGCCTGCTTGCGGGGCAACATACCTATCAGATGAAAGGTCTGTTCTGAACTGAGTATATAAACTTTTAGAGCTGCGTAACTTTGACCTGTCAACACTTAAGTCAGTCTACATTATTAGTCACACCACATGTCATGACCCACAATTATGATCCACCGAAGATTAATGTTGGGCACTCATTTTGAAGTTTTCAGAGTGCCAACGAACTGCCACGCTACAAAGGCAGGGTAAATAAGACAAGCTGCCTTTGGTCGTTACATCAGGAATGCCCGTAGCCACGACCGTCTCACCACTCACGAGATGCAAATTTATTATTTCTTGCCAATCGCACTGTCATGTCACGTATCCGTCACGATCTGTGCATGTCTTGTGGTACATATCAAACAGCAACCGAAGACTTCAGTTGCTCATATGTCAAGTCAATGTTTCTACTTGAGATTTGGGTCGGCTAGAAGCGGGGTTCTCCAAATTGAAGACATGCTGACTGTACCCTGTCCACTTCCGCCTTTGGAAAAGCGGTGACGCTCTAGTCGCCGAATAACGAGGGGAGTCCGCTAAATGAAGGAAAACCCCACTGATGGCATGCAGACACTTCTGGTGCAATCGCCAGATTACACCACAGAGTACGTGGTTACCACTAAACATAGTCCTTCAATTTCGGCACTGAACAACTGAAACATTTAGTTTCTAAAAGGCGTTGGTGAACTTATTTTTAGTATCGTACCGATCTTTAATCCCATCTAAGGAATGTCATAAGAACGGATATTAAGTCCGTACGTGTAGGGTTATGCATACGTGCCGGCAGTATTCCATTACCGGTTCAAGATATCTAAGAAACGTTTTCAGCAAGTCATTTTATAGAAAGCAGTATTTTGGCGTATTATCAATGATTAAAATTTTTATGCGAGGAAATACAAGCTCAGTTATGAATTGATGTGAATCTGTAAACATCTCTCGAAAGAATGGTGACTGTACAATGTTTTAGTCATACATATTGAAGAAAGACCAGAAAATGATATTTATAGGCCAGACGGCTGGTTGAGCACCATCTATCGTTATTCCACCTAAGACCTATTGGCAGCAGACACATTTTGTTGCTATTCTGCTGAAAGTTTCAATGAAAATTTCAGCTAGAACTAGATAACTAAATATTTCTAGAGTTTTCTATGGCCGTCAAAGTACAAGGTTCCACTTACGAAAATTAAGTTATTAAAAACTTAGATATACTGTGTATTGATGTTGCACAATTATGTGTATTAAGTTTTTACCGTGTTTCTACAAGTACTGACGGAATAGTCCATAAATAAAATAAGTTGCTCAAGTATTTCCTTGTCTAAAGCTACAAATACTGAGTACGTAGCAATGTACTCCACTTTATACAAATTCGGTTTCTCAAACATTTTTGATCTGTAACTGTAGTGAGCGTTGAGGGGGAAGGGGGAGGAATTAGTATCATGTATATTGTTACATTATTGTTAGATAGTACACAGGAAACTATGTATGCTTGTATGTATGTACTAATATCATCACGTGTACTCAAGTATCCCGAAGTACCATACGAAGCCCATTTACTTGTTAGTAACAACGTTCTTGACAGGTGGGTCATAGCGGAGTAGGGAATCAAAGGGCAAACCTGCGTTATTACCAGGTTTTAGTGAACCGACTTCTTCCCCAACTCTGTTTCCAGATTTATGGCCACAAAATTTAAGGGGCGGAGGTAGAAGGCTGTAAATACCGGATGTTCTATGTAAAAGTTGGAAATTAAAAATAAACCAAATTTATTAAGTTAAAACCTGTAGCAGAATAGCACTGTAATTTCCCTTTCTCGAGATTATGTACAAACACGTTTCAACTGTTTTACCTGCACTCCACGCACCCCAAGTTTGGACAAGTTGTGCTGTAGTTCCACTGGTCTTAACCAAATTTACCATCCAATCTCTCACATCAGCGAGTTTAAATGAGTCACAGTATTGTGTTCATGAAACAGCTCTTCGGTATTTTCACTCTTTACAACCAATTTACAAGTGTATCACGTAATTGGCTTGAGTACCATTGTCCTTAGGAATTCGCGATCCAAACACACTTGTGTGCAAAACTTAATGACAAAAGTAACTTTGGAATGATGTGTCAGTGCCAACACAGCTCGAAGAAACTTTGATCATACATAGAACTGCTGTCATATAGTGCGTAAGTTACAAAGAAGTACATACTGTGGAGTACAGAAATGACGCTTATTCAAACAGTAATTACAAGGAAATCACCACTATTCATTATGGTCCCCTGACATTACAAAAGGCAGAATATTTTTAATAGGGTTTTCAATCGCCGACTGCAATACACGCTCACAATTTTGAACTGTTAGTGTGCCGTCTTCAAATATTTGGAGACCAGTGGGCCCAAGCAAGATCATGTCTCTCCACAGCCTAACACCTGGACCAGAAAACAGTCATGTTCGATAATGTTCCTTGGTACATTACATGTTCCCACCTCAGGCCACCTTAGGGCATGTTCAGCACTGCACACTCACAAGTTAACTTTACTTTGACATTGAACTTCTTCCCCATGGGCTTCTTTTGAGGAATACATTCGGCTACTTCATTTTAATGGGATGACAATGCGCGACCGCATCGAACTACGCAGGTGGAGCAGCTCTTTGAACAAGAAGGTATTCGGCGAATGGACTGGCCTGCTCGTTGCCCCTAATTAAATCCTATCGAGCACAAGTGGGATGCGTTGGGAAGACTTTGTACAGCACGTCCACGTGCACAAAGCACCATCCCACAGTTGTCAACCGCGTTGGTGGCTGAATGGAACGCCCTACAACAAACTTCTTACGTACCTTTCGGCCAGCATGGAAGCACGTTGCAGCGCATGATCTCCGTCCATGGTGACTTCTCACCCTATTAAGAACTATGTACCGCCTTTTGTAATGTCGAAGGGACCATTATGAATCGCAGTGACTTAATTGTATTTACTGTCTTCGAATAGAAGTGTCATTTCTGTTCGTCTAATTGTATTTCTTTCGGTTGCCTACTCCTACTCCTACTCCTCCTCCTACTCCTACTCCTACTCCTACTCCTCCTCCTCCTCCTACTCCTACTAC
>NC_060149.1:337823403-337835903 GCF_021461385.2 Schistocerca piceifrons
CCATGTGGGGGAGATTCAGCGGTGACAGCAGAGGTGAAGGCTTCCCAATCTGCCTTGTCTGAAGCCCATCTGGGTAAGCATCCGTGGGCATGAGCTGAGGGAGTGACAGGAAGATAGGGAAGTGGTCACTCCCACACAGGTCGTCATGTGCTCTCCAGTGAATAGATGGAAGAAGGTCAGGACTGCAAACAGAGAGATCAATGGCCAGACATGTGCCATGTGCTACACTGAAATGTGTGGGGGCACCTGTATTTAAGAGGTAGAGGTAGAGATGTGACAGTAAATTTTCGACGTCCTACCTCTGCCAGGAAGCATGGCATCACCCCACAAGGGGTTATGCGCATTAAAAAAGTCCCAAAATTAGGAAAGGTTAAAGGAGTTTATCAATCAGTGCAGCTAATACAGTCAGGGGTACTGCACCATCTGGAGAAAGATATACATTGCAGACAGTTATTTCCTGCATCATCCACAGCTTCAAGAGGGGTTTGAAGTGGCACAGTTTCACTACAGACTGAGTATAGTACATAAACCCAAACTCCACCCGACACTATTATAGTCACTACAGTTCCTATTATATAACTTATAGCTGCAGAGGGCAGGGGTCCACATTTCTGGGAACCAGGTTTCCTGGAGGGCAATGCAGAAAGCAAGTGTAAAGCTTAACAGTTGCTGTATCTCGGCCAGGAGGTGTAAAAAAACCGCCGCAATTCCACTGGAGGATGACGTCATCGTGAGACTGGGAAGGCATGAAACACTGAATGAGGTAGTCTACGCCTCAGCGACACCTGCTGCCACCAGATGAATACCTGTGCGGTCGACCTCGGTTGTGTGCGGGCCCAGCGAGATCTTGGTCCTCAGCAGAAGCCAGAATCTCGGGTGGGTGGAGATTATATACAGGGTGTTACAAAAAGGTATGGCCAGACTTTCAGGAAACATTTCCTACACACAAATAAAGAAAAGATGTTATGTGGACAATTTCCATGTTAGAGCTCATTTTAGTTTGTTCTTCCACCTACGCTCAATGCAGCACGTTATCATGATTTCATATGGGATACTCTACCTGTGCTGCTAGAGCATGTGCCTTTACAAGTACGACACAACATGTGATTCATCCACGATGGAGCTCCTGCACATTTCAGTCTAAGTGTTCGTACGCTTCTCAACAACAGATTCGGTGATCGATAGATTGGTAGAGGCAGACCAATTCCATGGCCTCCGCGCTCTCCTGACCTCAACCCTCGTGACTTTCATTTATGGGGGCATTTGAAATGTAGAGACTCTTCGTTCTCTTATTGTGGACGGTTGTGATACAATACGCCATTCTCCAGAGCTGCATCAGCACATCAGGGATTCCATGCGACGGAGAGTGGATGCATGTATCCTCGCTAGAGGAGGACATTTTGAACATTTCCTGTAACGAAGTGTTTGAAGTCACGCTGGTACGTTCTGTTGCTGTGTGTTTCCATTCCATGATTAATGTGATTTGAAGAGGAGTAATAAAATGAGCTCTAACACGGAAAGTAAGCGTTTCCGGACACATGTCCACATAACATATTTTCTTTCTTTGTGTGTGAGGAATGTTTCCTGAAAGTTTGGCCGTACCTTTTTGTAACACCCTATATATATATATATATATATATATATATGTCATCTCTTGCAGGTGGTCAAACACCAGCAGTCTCTAAGTCTTTGACATTATATATATCTCTCAAAGACTTAGAGACTGCTGGTGTTTGACCACCTGTTAAGAGATGACATACTGCACTTCATGGCGTGTCATCTGCCCTGATGCCACCCACTCTGACCAGGGGCCCTCCCCACAGGCGCCACCCAGCCACAGCAAAGGCCACCTGGCAGGATGGGCTTTGTCTGGATCCTGATGCCCCAGGATGATGGTCATCTACTCCTTGGCATGCATGGGGAGTTAATGGCGGAGGTATCAGCAGAGCGATCCCTGTGGGGTCATGGGGGCTACAACCAACAGGATGAGCTAAGAAGTCCATTATCTTCGACAGTACAGAAAGTGATGCTGCACAGAAGATGGAGGAAACCGCACCTGGAGGGGGGGGGGGGGGGAGGGGGAGGGGCGAGGGGACCTCGCCCAATAGCTGGAGAGTGAACAGAAGTGAAGATCCACAGTGACAAAGGATGCGAGAGGTCTCAGTGCATGACGGACACTATGCACCATGTAAGGCGCCCTTCCCCAAGTGGCTCACTCTTCGGGAGAATTTTGAAAAATGGAGGTCAAACCCTACACGGCTCCATCACAAAGGCCGAAACGTGTGGGACTCCTTTTAGTCGGCTGTTACGAAGGGCAGCAATACCTCAGGCCTATTCTAACCCCTGGATCATAAACCTGGCAGCCATACACTGATCAGGACCAGACTAGGGCCAGGTAACTATGGAGGAGAATAGCACTATCAAGCAGTGTGGGCAAGTAAGCAGATAACTAAGGTTTCGAATGCAACTAATCTTTAGCTGAATATGGCACAGCCATGAAGCTTTTTATCAAAGAAATCCCAAAAATCGGGACCATGGAACAATGTGCAAGTGCTTGGTACCTAAGTAGAGTTTTGGTTCTGGTTGGTCTGTAGCATGTTAGGTAACAGGCGAGTTGTGGCGCTCTGAAAATATTCTACGTTTAGAGTTGGTGTGGCCGCACTGGGGCCTCTCGGCGGGCTCCAGCTCATTGGTGGCCACATGGTGTCTAACATTAGCTGCGGTCCAGGGACCGCGTGGCTGGGAATTCCATGGTGACGCTGTGTCTAAAGAGACATGCCAGGAGTGCGAAAGATGTCAGACTGTGAAACAATGGCAGTCATTTCACAGTTCGTATAGAAATTAATAGCAGCCAGATGAATCATGATACCTCAAAAAGGAACATATACCTTACCATTATTTGCAGGACGATGCTGACTGTGTAATCAGATTTTCAGTATTTTTAAAGTTTAGTGTCTGACGATAAATTATACAAGTAACACCCAGCAACGAATTTCCAAAATCTAAACGGTTCATTCCATTTTGTCGATCGACGTGTCTTTAGAAATCTTAGTGTAAACCTAAATTGGTATAAATTACAGGCATGTAGCTTTAACAGTACATGAGTTATTGGAGGTCGAAGTGGCCAATTATTATCGATCGCGTCAGGCCATAAGTACTCCACAGTTACACGAAAAAACGGTAGCAGCATGCTTATAAATATTTTTATTCATCTATGTGTTTATATATTTATATTCGACATATACCATTCATGAAGAAATTGGTCAATTATTTACTGTGTTTTAGAAAGCACGGAGACATTAGGCTACTGGCTTACTTCTGTTCTATTCCTTTGATATGTGTAATTTGTTTATGTATTTAATTTATGTTAGAGCGTGTTTATGGCCCAGCTGTGGGAATATTTAGTTTCAAGTTATTTAAATGTAAATCCTGTATTTAGAATGTGTTTCATTATGTTTGTGAGTGTGCGTTGGCTTAAGACATGGCGGGAGCGTTCTAGCTAATCACAGCACTCGTGAATGGGGAGACTGGATGGAAGTGAGGGACAGTACAGCACGATGGACGCACAGTCGTGGAAAAAGAGTGGAGCAGTTCGCGCGTGGTCGCAGGGAGACAGAAATACTTTGTAGTGCCGACTTTTACATTTGTGAGATGTCCGTGGCTTCTGCAGTGAAGAAGTAGTATGCGTTTAGAAGTGAATACCTCGTGAACTATGTTGTTAATAACTAATTACGTTAAGTAGGAAATCTATTGTTTCCCTGTTATTCAACTTTTATTTTATTTACTTGCTGGACCATCGATATCAATAAGTGTTTTACAGTAATAAATGGCATTCTTGTAGGTATGTCTTATCGCACTCAGCGTTTAAAGTCGTTAAGAATAGCACCTGCAGAATTTAATTAATTGCAATCTTATTTATAGATGTCTATGCATTCAAAATTTGCAATTGCTGAGTGATAGGAACCTTTGACCATTCGATTCATGTATATATTCCTATTGTATACTGTACATTCAGCAGTATTTGGCCTGTTATGCTGCAACTACGTGTCCCAGTCCCTAGACAACGAAACCAGCCAAAAATTTTAGTATTTCAACTCTGAGTCGGAGGGTACGTAGTTGAGGGCCACCCATTTCATCATTTTTTATTCTTTTTGAAAGCCCGCAAGCACGACAAAAATACATGACTTGCATGGGTGAAAACCGAAAGCCATGGGAAAGGGTGCATTGGTTGGTTGGGAGGACCAAACAGCGAAGTCATCGATCCCATGATCTAATATACCAAAATCTTGGTAAGAACAACACAAATAGTACCGTCCAGTCGAAGGAAACAGAAAATGGGCAAACAAAGCAGTAAAAGGAGCATCAGGGCAGCAGGAAGAGGAAGGAAGAGGAGAGGTGATGGGGAAACTGGGAGAACAAGGGTTGTCCAAAACACTGTTGGGGCACCAGCACTGCCACTGACCTATCCTGGTCCACACAGCACACCATAACAGGGCTACACCAGGAAGAAAAGACACGAAGACAGAGGGAAAAATTGCACGAAAGACCAGACAAAACGTATGGAAAAAGGCAGGGATTACCTGGCCAGTGTAGAGGCAAGGCCAAGGCATCGATAACCAACACCAACGCTAACTGAGGGACCCCAACTCCAGGGAAAAATTCGAGGCCTTAGACCCAAGAGGACAAACCATTTTCACAGAGAAAACTAACAGACAACCACGAGAGGGTCGTCTGCTAATATCCTGGAGAATGGAGGTGCGAGGGCCTATTTGGTGTGAAAGGCCAAAAGCTGGGATATGGATCACTATGACAGGAGCCCCACAACTACAAAGGGGAGGTGAGGAGGTGGGGGGGGGCCTCATTGAGAAGTAAAAATCCATGGGACAATCTAGAATGGCTAATATAGGAGACTGCAGCAGATGGTGGATTACCACTGGGAGATTCAGAGGGCAGAACGCCACTTGGTGTCAGTCTTCTTGACTGCGTGAAGTTTATTAGATGGAGTAGCCTCCCAAGGATCAGCCCATGACTGAGAAAAAACTATTTAACAAAGCCACAGATTTGCCTCCAAAAAAGTTGGCAAGTTCATTACCCAAGAAAGCTATGTGGCTGGGAACCCAACGGAAATCAACCAAACAGGACATGGATGGCAGAGAGCAAGTGATGCGAGAAAAACATTGAGCAATTGCCTGAAGGCCAGTCATTAAGTTTGTACACTAAAAACTCTTGAGGGAGGGCCAAATAATAAAGCAGAGGACCCAATACATGACCATCAGTTCTGCAGTCTGCAGTCGGCACATATGGTTGGCAAGAGATGGTGTTCCATGCCAACGGAAAATGAAGGCATATCCCACATGATCGGCAGCTTCAAAGCCATCGGTGTAAGAAACACTGGCATTATTAAACTCCTACAAGAGCGTTTGGAACAAAATCCTACACTATTGGAGGGATAGATGTTTTCAGACCCCAGAACAGACCCATCCCTATCTGGGACCAAGAAACTAATCAGGTGGCGGGATGGGGGGTCGGTTGGTTGGTTGGTTGTTTGAGGTTAAAGGGACCAAACAGCAAGGTCATCAGTCCCTTGTTTCAAATAGACTCCATTCTGCTAACGGGACATCTCAGTATAGTCAGAAAAATAAAACGGATAAAGGGGAAACGTAAAAGGGCAGTCACGTTGTCATTAGTAAAAACAAATGAGGGAAGTTGGCAAGAGAACGAACCCAACACTATGCTGAAACAGCATAGGCAAGACCACCTGTGACTTACAAGGTACAACTGCTATAATGCAGAAAGTACGTATGGGAATAGAAAAACTAACCAAGCCTTAAAAAGAAGGGGTAAAAACAGAGTAAAAGGGAAAGAAAAGAGGATTCCGGTCAGGGAGGTGAATCGGGAATCTCTGAACACTGCCTACAGTGGGAGACACCCAAACACTCACCGCCCTGCCCCAACACCAGAGGGAGATTAAAAACTTTAAAACTGAGAATAAAAACCACTCTCCCGGAGGAAACCTAGAACCAGAGAGACCATCCGGGAGTCGTCAGCCAACATCAAAGGTAAAGTGTGGGGGAGTCTGTACTTAGCACGCAGAGCCAAAAGAAGGGGGCATTCAACCAAAATGTGGGCCACTGACTGGAAGGCTCCACAACCACATAGCGGGGGTGGCTCATCACGCAAAAGGAAACCATGGGTCAGCCTGGTATGGCCAATGCGGAGACGACACAGTGTGGTCGAGTCCTTGCGGGAGAGGCTAAAGGAAGAACGCCATGGGCCTGGATTCACCTTAATTACACGAAGTTTATTAGACAGTGGAGTACCCTCCCAAGAATTGGCCCATGACTGTGCAAAGTGGGATTTGATATGAAGCCGTAAATCCGCTGCAGGAGGGGTTACAGAAAACGGGGGGTAAGTAACTGCTCCCCCAGCCAAACGATCAGCGAGCTCATTACCCGGGATACCCACATGGCCCGGGACCCATAAGAAGTCAATGGAACAAGCAGCACGGTGAAGATCAGCGAGATGGTCATGGATGGCAGAGACCAAGGGATGGCGCGAAAAACACCGGTCAATAGCAAGAAGGCCACTCATCGAGTCCGTACATAACAAAACGCGGTTGTGTTGGGATTGTTTAATAAAGGTAAGGGCCCGGGAAATTGCCATCAATTCCGCAGTAAACACCCCACATGAGGGTGGCAGTAGATGATTTTCCGTTCCAACGAAGGACGTGAAGGCATACCCAACATGATCAGCAGATTTAGAGCCATCAGTGTAAAAAACAACAGCATCCCGAAACTCCCATAAAATTTGGCGGAAAAAGGAACGGAACACCACCGGGGGGATGGAATCTTTCGGACCGCGGCGGAGATCCATCCGAATTCGAGGCCGAGGAACTAACCAAGGAGGGGTGGAGGGGAGGGAGCGAGGAAGACAGGACAAAGAAGGAAGCCGAAAATCACGGGTAAGACACGCAAGGCGCAGCCCAACCGGTAAACCCGCCCGAGGGCGGGAGTCAGGCGGGCGACGTCCATGGTCTGGGAATAGGATAGAATAGGAAGGATGAGCGGGAGAAGAACAGATAGTAAGGGCATAAGACACCAGAAGCTGGGACCGCCGAACAGAAAGGGGGGGGGGGGATCCCAGCTTCAACCAGGAGACTATCAACAGGGCTAGTAGGGAAGGCACCGGTGGCCAAACGGATACCACGATGGTGGACTGGATCCAGCACGTGCAGCGTGGAAGGAGCAGCTGAACCATAAACTTGACAACCATAGTCCAAACGTGACAGAACTAGAGCACGATAAAGACGGAGGAGGAGGGAACGGTCCGCACCCCAGGAGGAGTGGGCAAGGAAGCGAAGGACATTGAGTTTACGGAAACATCCTACCTTCAGGAGTCTGATATGGGGCAGCCAAGTGAGCTTGTTGTCGAAAAGAAGACCTAGGAAACGAAACTGTGGAACCACAGGCAATCTTTGTGCAGCGAGATAGAGCTCTGGATCAGGGTGGACCGTAGTACGGCGACAGAAGTGGACCACCCGCGATTTTAAAGGAGAGAATTGAAACCCGTGGGAGAGGGTCCATGCAGAGGCACGCCGTATAGCCACCTGGAGCTGCCGTTCTGCAGATGGCATCGAGGAGGAACTAACCCAAATGCAGAAATCATCCACATACAGGGCAGGGGCGACCAAGGGACCGACAGAGGCCACAAGTCCATCGATAGCAATGAGGAAAAGAAGGACACTCAAGACAGAACCCTGTGGGATGCCCGTCTCCTGGGTCCGTGGAGAACTAAAAGCAGTACCAACTCGAACTCTGAATGACCGATGGATCAGGAACTGGCGGATAAAAATCGGGAGTGGGCCCCGAAGACCCCACTGATGAAGGGTTAGTAAGATGTGATGGCGCCAGGCCATGTCATAGGCCTTGCGAAGGTCAAAAAACACTGCAACCAAATGGCGGCGCTGGGAAAAAGCCTGCCGAACTGCGGATTCCAAGCGAAGCAAATGATCGATTGGAGATCGTCCCTCTCGAAAGCCACACTGGTAAGGGGACAATAGATCCCGAGATTCGAGGACCCAAGTGAGCCGACGGGCTACCAGCCGTTCAAGTAACTTACAACCAACATTGGTCAAACTAATTGGCCGATAGCTGTCAACAGATAGGGGGTTCTGACCAGGCTTAAGGACAGGAACCACAATGCTATCCCTCCACTGAGAAGGGAAGTCACCCTGGAGCCAGATACGGTTAAACACCCGAAGAAGATGGTGCCGTTGTGGAGCACTGAGACATTGAAGCAGCTGGTTATGAATGGAATCTGGGCCAGGAGCCGTATCATGAGAAGCAGATAGAGCAGAAAGAAATTCCCATTCAGTGAAAGGTTCGTTGTAAGATTCTGACTCACAAGTGGTGAAACATAAGGTGACAGCTTCAGCCTGCTGTTTTTGATGAAGGAAAGCAGCTGGATAGGAGGCCGACGCTGATGCCACTGCAAAATGGGTCGCAAGATGTTCTGCAAGAACTAATGGGTCCGTACAAATGCCATCTGGGAGGTGAAGGCCTGGGAGGGTGGACTGCCGATGGCAACCTTGGAGAGAGCGAAGTGTAGCCCATACCCGTGACAGAGGGACAGTGGAACCAAGGGAAGAAACGAATCGTTCCCAACATATCCGCTTGCTCTGTTTGATTAAATAACGGGCTTTAGCGCGAAGGCGCTTAAAGGTAGAAAGGCTGGCTACAGATGGGTGCCTCTTAAAGTGTTGCAAAGCTCGACGGCGATCACGGATGGCAATGGCAATGGCCGTACTCCACCACGGGACTTGCCGACGACGAAATTGTCCAGATGAGCGCGGGACAGCAAGGTTAGCAGCGCGAACAATCGCGTCAGACACGTCACGTAGGACGTCATCAATACAACCCGACAAAGAGGGAGAAAACTCGACCTGTGCCGTATATAGAGGCCAATCGGCGCGGTGGAAAGACCAACGAGGTAACCTCTCCATCAGGGAGCGGGAAGGGAGCGTGATAATGAACGGGAAATGGTCACTATCACAAAGGTCGTCGTGTGGCGACCAGTGTAATGAAGGGAGGAGAGAGGGAGAAGAAAGAGAAAGATCAATGGCAGAAAAGGTACCATGACCAGCACTGAAATGAGTAGGGGAGCCATCATTAAGAAGGCACAGGTCGTGGTCTGCAATAAATTGGTCGATAAGAAGACCTCGTCTAGATGGAAAGGCACTGCCCCACAAAGGATGATGAGCATTAAAATCCCCAAGGAGGAGGAAGGGAGGAGGAAGTTGCTGAAGAAGGGTGGTTAAGGCAGCAGGTGTAAGAGTCCTGTCAGGAGGGAGATAAAGATTGCATACTGTGACTGCAGAGTCTAAGTGGACCCTAACAGCAACTGCTTCCAATGTAGTTTGGAGAGGAATCCACGTGCTAGCAATGTCTGTACGGACCAACGTACAAACGCCACCAGAAGCCCGCAAGGGTCCGACCCGATTTCGACAGAAAACACGGAACCCACGGAGGGTCGGTGAGTGAGCATCAGTAAAATGAGATTCCTGGAGAACCACACAAGCTGCTGAGTAGGACGAAAGAAGGGATTTCAATTCCGGAAGGTGACGATAGTAGCCATTACAATTCCATTGGAGAACCACAGAACGATGGTTTAAATGAGGGCTGAACACGCTAAATCCAGTCATACCGCCGGGTCCCCACCCGTCACCGACAAGGAGGGGGCGACATCCATAAACGACAGGTCAGAATCCGGTTGTGAAGCCGGGGAAGGGACCTCCGGTGACACCAGAGGCTCTTTGTCCCGGGACTTATGTTTCTTCTTCTTTTCAGGCTGAGATCGAGGAGGGCTGTGTGGCATAATGGAGCCAGCTGCAGCAAGATCAGGAACAGAAAGAGACCGGGCGACCTGGGGGCCGATAGACCGCGGCTCTCGCGGTCGCCGCGCTGCAGCAGACCTTTGACCTGGAAGGTGCCGGGAAGGGGCATCCCGGGAGAGGCGCCCTTGACCGGCAGACGCCGAAGGAGTGGGACACTTCTCCGGCTGGGGAGGGGGAGCGGCGCCCAGAGGAGAAGGTGTGGGAGCCGCAGGGGAGGGGGGAAGGAGAGGGGTCCGGGACGGGGTAAGGAAGGGGGAGGAAGGGATGAAGATGTAACCAAGGCGTAACTAGATGTCATGGACACAGGGTGCAATCGTGCATATTTCTTACGGGCCTCTGTGTAGCTTAAACGATCAAGAGACTTATACTCCTGTATCTTTTTTTCTTTCTTATAGACTGGGCAATCTGCTGAACGTGGAGAATGACTACCATGACAATTTACACATACAGGAGGGGGAACACAGGGACTCCCCTCATGGAGTGGACGTCCACAGTCACCACAGAGAGGGTCCTGGGTACAGCGAGAAGACATGTGGCCAAAACGCAAGCACTTCAAACACCGCATAGGAGGTGGGATGTACAGCTTCACATCACAGCGATAGACCATAATCTTAACTTTCTCAGGAAGGGTATCCCCTTCAAAGGCCAGGATAAAGGCACCAGTATCAATACGATTATCTTTAGGACCCTTCTGAACACGCCGAACAAAGTGAACACCCCGCCGTCCGAGATTGTCCCGAAGTTCCTCATCAGTTTGAAGGATGAGGTCTCTGTGAAAAATCACACCTTGTACCATATTTAGAGACTGGTGAGAGGTAATGGACACGGGAATTGTGCCAAGATGGGTACAGGCACGAAGGGCCACAGATTGGGCAGCCGAAGCAGTTTTTATCAGTAACGAACCCGACCGCATCTTGCTCAGGGAGTCCACTTCGCCGAACTTGTCTTCAATGTGTTCCACAAAGAATAAAGGTTTGACACTGGTGAAAGTATCTCCATCAGTCCTGGTGCAAAGTAGATAACGGGGGAAAGGTTTTGCCCCTAGACGACGGGCCTGACCCTCCTCCCAGGGGGTAGCCACGGAAGGGAAGGCCGAAGGGGCAAGAGAAGCAGCACTTGAGGAATCAGTACCACGCAGAGAGACGGCCGCAGAAGAGCGGCCAGAGGTTTGGACCCTTATGCGTTTCATCTGCATAGCGTCCGCCCTGATACCACCCACTCCGATCAGGGGCTCTCCTCACGGGCGCCACCCAGCCACAGCAAGGGCCGTCTGGCACGGCGGCCATTGCCGGGAGGTCCGATGCTCCAGGATGACGAGCAACCACTCCAAGGCATGCATGAGGAGGTCACAGCTCAGGTATCAGAAGTGTGATCCCTGTGTGTTCAGGGGGCTCAACCAAAAGGGTACATAGCGACCCCACCACACGGGCTGGCTACCGTGCTGGCTATGCACCCTAGCATCAGACAACGACGTAGAAGAAAAGGTGGAATATACTAGGAGGGCACACGTCGGAGACACTAGGTAAGGTGCTCTTCCCCAAATGGCTCACACTACGGAAGAGAAATTTTGGAATGGAGGTCAAACCCCAGAGGGGGACCAAGGAATACCAAAAGGAGGAGATGATTACGCAACAAAGCCAGAGTGTAAAACCAACAGAACCAGGAGGATAGCGGGGGCCAACATAAGCAAGGACACCAATAGAGGGAGAGGAGAGGGCGAGGGGAAAGGGGTATGGAGGGGAAAGGAGGGGAAGGGAAAGGAAATGCAGCCCGGGAGAGAAAGAAGGCTGCAATGGCTCGGGGCCCCGTGCTCGCCACGCACGTATCCACGAAAGAGTTGTGGACCCCCTGGGGGGTGGGGGGTCGGGATGGAGTGTGGGGAGGACAGGGAGGGGAGATGGAAATCAAGGCAGAAAGAAACAAGGTAGAGTCCAACTGGTGAACTCATCCAATGGTGGCAGCAGGCAGACGATGGCCCGAAACCGCAAAAAGAATAGAATAAGAGGGGTGAGCGGGGGAAGAGTGGATAGTGATGGTATAAGAAACTAGGAGCTGGGAGTACTGAAGCGAAGGGGGAGGGATCCCAGCGTCCACTAGGAGCATCGACACAGGTAGTGCGAAAGGCACAAGTGGCTAAATGGATACCACAATGGTGAACTAGGTCCAAGAGAAACAGCGTGGAAACAGCAGCTGATCCATGAACTTGACAACCATATTCCAGTCTAGACAGGACTAATGCCTGATAAATGCAGAGAAAGGACGTACGATCCACACCCCAAGAGGTGGGGGCAAGGAAGCGAAGGACATTAAGTTTACAAAAACAGCTACCCTTCAGGTGAAATATGGGGCCACCAAGCAAGCGTGTTGTCAAAAAGAAGACCCAAGAAATGGAATTTGGGTACCACCATCAGGTGTAGGGCGTAAAGCTAGAGCTCCAGATCAGGATGGACTGTAATATGCAACACATGCACTAGCTTTGACTTGAGAGGAGAGAAGAGAAGAGAAGAGAAGAGAACAAAACCATGCAAGTGTGTCCACGCAGATGTGCACTGGATGACACCTTCTCACTGTCGTTCTGCAGAGGCCACCGAGCGGGAGCTACTCCTAA